>NC_066523.1:8341665-8389165 GCF_024679095.1 Eriocheir sinensis | reverse complement strand
CTTTTTCCTTTGTCTCTTCCTACAACGTTTCGGGCCCCTTATGAACCTTTTCTTCTTACCTCACTCTGCCCCCTCACGGCGCCTGGCCCGCGTCCCTGCTTGCCAGTACTGTACACCTACACCGAGGGGCCGCAACACCAGGCGAACGTTCGGCGTCATCGGTTGGCCTTGAAACGTTCGTCGCGGGAAATGTCCACGCAGCAACTCTTAACTCATCGCTTTTTTGAGGACCTCTATAGCGTAAGTTCGATAGAACGCCGCAATAAATTTGTCTTAAGAAACTATGGATGGTTCAAGAGACTACGAATGCCATTTATGTGTTAAGAAAATAATATAAATAAAGGTGTTTTATATATATATATATATATATATATATATATATATATATATATATATATATATATATATATATATATTTTTTTTTTTTTTTCGGCCTCTTATATCTCACCCCCCTTGTAGAAGCAAGGGATAAATCAAAGGTTCAGTGAGCATAAGTTTTGTGTCTTCCTGCCAGTTTGTGAAATAGTAAACTCGTATTTGGCAACAGTAAATGGTGACGTAATAATACTGGTGCTGCTGCTATGATAACAAAGGAGTGCGGTGAAACAAAGATTAATAGTTGTAGTAGTAGTAGTAGTAGTAGTAGTAGTAGTAAAGGTAAGAAAATTAATATAACAAATGGGTCACTGTCATAGAGGTGCAAGATAACAGTGAATAATGCACCACATCTATTCTGCTTTCACTACATCGTCTGTTAAGCATCGGTCCACCTCTGTCTGTGTTGTGGCGTGCGGTTGGTTACTTTATTGTTGTTTCGGTGTTACTACAAGAAGCCATCAATAAACGTCCGCCGCGTGAAAACACACACAAAAAAACGGAACAATAAAACGATGCGGGAAAAAAAGAAAAAAAGAAGAAACAGGAAAGCAGTGAAGGAAAAAAGGGACTCAGGGCTTCAATTCCACGTGGTTGAGGCAACAATGAGTCACAGTAACCCTAAGATGGGCGAGAGGGAGGGACGGAGATACGGGAGGAAATAGGGAGGGAGAATGAAGGAGGGGAGAGGAAGGGAGGAGACAAGGGAAAGGAAAGGGGATAGGGGCTGAAGAGGGGGAGGGAGGAGGGAAGAAGGGCAAGGGCGAGAGTGTTGGTGGTAGGCGGTGTCACCTTGAGGTTTCTCAGGTAACATGTGGATGAGACAACTCACAGGATGGCCATGCCGGAGGGGAGGGGGCGGGGGGAGGGGGAGGACGAGGGAAGGCATGTAATTTGTGTGCGAGAGATGGAGGGAGGGAGGATATGGGAGTGAGTGGAAGTGGGAAGCAGTGAAGGAAGGAATGAAGGGAGACGAGGTTGAAGGAGGAAGAGATGAAAACATGGATAAGGGATAGTGAATTAATGACTGCAGGGAAGGTAGAGGGAGAAAGAGATGGAAGACATGAAACTAAAGGTAACGAAGAGTGAGATGAGGAAGAACAAGGGAAACAGAGGAGGATGAAGATGGGGATGGATGAAAGGCGGTAGACAAGTAGGAGGAACGAAGAGAGAGGAAAGGAAAGGGAGGAAGGCGTGAGAGAGGAGTGGAGTGGGGTTTATAGAGTCGATGAAGTGAGTGGAAGACAGCGAAGAAGGGAGAAAAGGGGGAGGAAGGAGAGTGTGGCGGGGGGCAAGGGCAAGGGCAAGGCATTCAAGGTAATGGCGCAGTGAGGGAGTTCATTGCACTTCTAAACGCCGCGTGATTCAGCACCTTGTTACACTGTTATCACTTCCGCCGCACTCCCGTTTAAGTCGCTTTTACTGACCAATTAAAAACACGTAGACCACACACACACACACACACACACACACACACACACATATATTAACGTCAGCGAGGGAGGGAGGAAGGGAGAGGAAGAGAGGATCAGCGGAGCTTCAGGTCACAATAAATATAGAGGCAAAGGGTAAAGGTTGGTGGCGGTGGTCAGGTCACTTGGCATATAGAGGTAAGTCCCCCAAAGATTGTGAAAACCGGGTGTCACGATATACCTGACAATGGGGAAACGGGAGGCATGGGGGAGAGGAGAGCATATGGAAGGGAGAGGAAGAAGAGAGGGGGAGGGGAGACGATAGGGAGACGAAAGGAGAGGCAGGACAAAGGGGGAGGCAAGAGGAATGGGAAAGGGAGAGAGATGTAGGAAATCAGCAGGTCCCATAGGGGTGACAGGGGCGGGAAATCATGTCTCTCAGCTCATGGGAAATAACACGACGTCCAAGACGGTAATCAGTCTCCATTAATCCCTTCACAATGAGCCAGTCTCACCCCGGTTCTTCATTTAACGCCAGAAGTAACGATGACTGATACACTGAGCCAAGAAGCACCACATGGACGATCGGGTTATAAGCAAGGGGGAGGTAAAGGCGACGATAACAGGGCGATGTTTGCGAGGTGTGAGGCGCCCGCGTGTGAGAACTTGTCGTCGGTAGGACCCGCGGGCGGAGGGGGAGGAGAACTTGTGTAGGCGTGTTTTGCGCGTGGCTGAGTCAATGTGGAGGGAGAAAAACAAAGGGACGAAAGATAACGAATATAGAGAAATAAATGCGTAGAAATATATGCCGAACTTGTGGAGGCGTGTTTTGCGGGGGAGGAGAACTTGAAGAGGCGGGTTTTGCGCGTCGCTGCGTCGATGTGGAGGGAGAAAAACAAAAATGCGAAAAAATACATACGTAAATAAATACATAGAAATCACTGAACATGTGGAGGCGTGCCTTTGCGTGTCGGTGCGTCAGTTAGGAGGGAGAAAGATGAAGAATTACAGACACATGGTAATAGGGAGAGACATGAAATTTGACACATAAATAGGGAAAGACAGATAAAGAATTACAGATATACAGAAATAAATAGACTACATAGAATTTGACGCCATTTATAGATGATATGTTCCCCAAACCTAACACTATAACAAATGACTGCCATGACGGTGAATAGACAGATGGCTTTGTGATAATCGAAAAGGAAAAAGGGAAGCACATGGCTGAGTTTTCTTTCGATTACATCACTCGTGTCAAATTGTGTCATATTCTTAAACAGATCGGCACCCAAGCACATATATTTGACAAGACTTTCGTAGAAGTTCTGGGCATTTCTAGGGGTATTTTTATGACTCTGGTGGTAGTCGGACCAATCTTTTGTACCATGAACCCAAAAGAATACCTATTAGAACCCGATTAATCTCCTTTTTGGCCTTCGGAAATAGTTGATGTAGGAGGCAAAAGCGTCTGATAATACTAGCTATTGTATCAACGCAGCACGTAGTGAGGCCGAGGGTGACAAGGGCCGTATTTTAAAACATTTCGGAGCCCAAGTTCACCTATTTGACAAGGCTTTCCAAAGAGTTTGTGGCATTTCCAGGAGTAGTTCTATGACCCTGGTGGTAGATTGACCTTTCTTCTGAACCTCTAAAGAAACACTCATTAGAACCCGATTGATGCCCTCTTTGACCTTTGGAAATAGTTGATGTAAGAGGCAAAAGCGTCTGATAATACTAGCGATTGTATCAACTCAGCACGTAGTGAGGCCGAGGGTGTTAATGTCCACAGCGAGGCCAAGGTTTGCATCAGCGGAAAGCCTTGTTTACTATACAGTGCTCGCGTCCTCCCTCCCTCGGTACTATTATGATGTCTGCACCCGCCACGACCTTGCCCACTACCATCGCCATCATTACCATTACCGCCAGCACCAAAGGGACGCACTATGGCTCTCCCTTCACCGCCACCATCACTTCCACCCCCCATGCCGCCGCCGCAACCTCCAACGCTGTATTAGTACGGCCATTATCTGTCTTGCAAAGCATGATTTTAGGTGTTCTTTCCTTCACTCTCTCTCTCCTCCCCTCCTCGCCTTGCCTTACTTGTTCCCTCGTTTCCAGGTAGATCAATGTTTACTAGTTGAATATATTATCTACATTTATTTGTGTGTTTGTGTGTGGTGGTGGGGGAGTGTCGGCGCGAAAAGTTGAGTGAAAGGACACACACACACACACACACACACACACACACACACACACACACACACACACACACACACAACGAAAAAGTGCCGATAAAAAAAGCTATATAATACGCATCAAATAAATCACGCACGAACACTAATTAATCATACACACTTGAAGTATTATTCCAATTGAAGCTAAAACTGGAGAAAAAAAATAAACAAAAGAAAAGGCGGCGATAAAGAGATATATTTTAAACATCTAATAAACCACGCACACACCAAGATGTTATTCTCAAATGAGCTAAGACTGTGACTTAAAGAAATAAAAGAAAATCTGAAAACTTTATCCCCATTCCCTTCATATTTGACTTATAGCCTTGACCTTGACCTGATCTGACCGGACCCTGACCCGACCCGACCTGCCATGACGTTCTCGGGCCATGCGATTAATTCACCGCCGCCGCCTTGGGACGTCATCTGAACCGGTAATTTCGGGGCTCCATTAAGTCTTTAGGAATGCTGGCCCTTTAGCGTGATTAGTCCCGAGCCACAAAAACTGTTATCGTGTTCTGAACAAATCATCCGCGATCCTCGACGGCAAACAAATATATGGCGGGAGAGTAAACGCCGGAAAATATTACCGTTTCCTCGCGGGTTGGTCTCTTTTTTCCTTACGGCTTCGGGAATTTTACAGTCCTGGCCAGGGGCGTGATGTTAGTGGTGGCGGTGGTGGGGTGGCGGGTGAGGGAGGCTGGTGGTGGTGGTGGGCTGGTCACAGTGGCCCCACGTGTGAGGCGGTGGCCCAGCCTCCTCCACGGCGACCACGACCAACATCTGCCCACCAATTCACCGGAGCCCGCCCTGCCCCACCCAGACCCACCAACACCTCCCATTAGTCACACAACACTGATCCTTCCTCCCGCACCCCCTTCACCTCCTCCTTTGCCTCCATCCCTTTTTCTATATCCACTCTTCGCCTCGCCTTGCACGGCACCAATACAGTGTTTAGGGCGTCTCTGAACTCGATCCACGACCATTATCAGCGATCACCTCCCCTCCCCGGCCCTTATCACCTCCATCACCACCACCACCAGCCTACCACCATTCGCTTACACCGTTTAGGCCCCTTACCTCCCTCCCCCTCCCCTCCACCCACTCCCTCCCCTCACCACTCAGCCTTCCCTTCCAGCCAATCATCCTCGACTGAAATAAATTACACCAATCCATTCCGTAGCGCTGCCGGATGATAAAAGCCGATCAATAAAGGTAACGGGAGCACCATCAGTGACCTTGTTGGCCAAATGGTGAATCCTTTGTAGCGAGACTGGAATTTAAATGTTGGGGATGTTATGAATTCCATACGCCTTATTTTACATTGCCGGTATAATTCTTGCATGCGGCACTCTGGAGACGTTTTGTGGGGCATGTTGTGCGGGTGTGTCGTATTTCTCGCTTATGATAATGGAGACACTGAGTGGGATGAGAAATTACTTGTATGGGTCATGTTAAAGCAATTTATGGTATACTTCTGCTATTATATCTAATCACAACAGCGTTATTTACTGTCTGAGGAAGAATTTACCTCTTATTATAGCTGCTGCCCCCTCCCTCACCAGCCTCTCCATCACCTGCCCACTCCGGCGAGACCTCAAGGCTTTCTCCGCAACAGGTTTCTCCTCGCCGACGGGGAATATAAATAAACAAAACTACTCGCTTGTTAAGAGTAATATATATATATATATATATATATATATATATATATATATATATATATATATATATATATATATATATATATATATATATATATATATATATATTACACACACACACACACACACACACACACACACACACACACAAGCACACTTTTTCATGTTGTTATTATGACAAATATTTTTCATTGGTATCAGTATTTATTTTGATATTGTAATTTATCATTATCAGTATCATTATTATTGTTGTTGTTGTTGGTGGTGGTGGTCGTGGTGTTTTATCATCATTATCATAATGAATGTTGAAATTCCTGGCGGTGTTCCGTAAGTGTACTGGACAGGCATCGTCCCGGCGTGTCCACACTCCACACCTGGCGGCGCCGCGCCTACAGCCGCACCGCAGACCACACCGCCAGACACGTCAGCAGGCAGGCGGCGGCGGAGACACGCTGCGCCTCCTCCACCCCGCCGAGCAAGAAAAGCCCGTTGACACACACACACACACACACACACACACACACACACACACACACACACACACACACACACTGGGAGTTTCAAGGATTATCACACTGCTATTACTGTGTATGTAAAATATATATATATATATATATATATATATATATATATATATATATATATATATATATATATATATATATATATATATATATATATATATATATATTAGTTTTTTTTCCTCTGTGTGAATCTTGACTAAAACAATAGAGGCTGCCATTACCGTTGGCTCATGATCAATGATGACGGACGGCCCCGCCCCCTCCCGTTGGCAGCCCGCCCCTCCCCTCGTCTATAAATCTCGTGTAGAAGAATATTCTTCGCAGCGGAATGCATATCGCCTGATGTACGGCGGCTCGCTGCCCATTCTTCATTTAATATTGATACCAAGAGTAACGGGTAGTGGAAATACAGGGATTTACAATGCATAACAGTTCCGAGTACAAATTAAAGCCTTCGTGCATCAAACCAATATTATGACCTTTTTTTTAATGTAACCAGGTTGAGCTGTACTAGAGTTATGTGAAAACTTTATTCCCTCTTCAATAAACATTTAGTATTTTTATCGCGAATATATATCACCGGCAATTTCACAGTAAAAAGTTGCAATAAACGCACACCGAAAAATAGACAGCTTCCGTGATCGTTTTTCTTCCAAACACATATACGTGCTATGTATGTTGTTGCCACCGCCGCCGCGACCACCACCACCACCACGACCACCACCACCAACAACCCTACAGATCTTAAGGCGAGCTTAAGGCAGTAGGTAACCAGCATTCAATAGTGGTGGTGATATAGGATGAAGCGGAGGGCGGCTAGGATGTGGGGGAGCGTGATGGACTGGCTCAATAATAATAAACTTCGTTAATGTATTACCTGGCTTAGCAGCGTCAAGTTCCAGTAACGACAGCCCAAGTTACGTTAACTCAACAAAGTATGTCACTGTGGGTCGCTCAACTACGATGCTGCGTTATGCTGTGTGTGTGTGTGTGTGTGTGTGTGTGTGTGTGTGTGTGTGTTGCTCCCTAGTGTGTTATGGCGATGTGTGAAGAAAAAAAAAATAACATCCTCGCTTCATTTTCGTTCCTCCGAACATTACTGCCACTCAACTTAACATAACATTTCTTAACGTGGGGAGCAAGCACAGACATGGGGTGCTGATATCAGTCTTAGGAGGTGATAGAAAATGTGTTATGTGAACCAGTGGGTGCTGGACGGTCTGAACTGGACCTGAATGGAACGGGTGTTGATCAGAGAATGACAAAAAATAAGGAAAAAACAATGTGATGATATATATATCACTCAACATAGGTAATAATCTAAAACAAACTTGTCCCCCACTTACTGCCATTATGGAAAGACACGCAATTAGCTAATAAATTTTCATCAATCTTATTTAACTGAAACCTACTATATGAAACATAGGCTAGATTGCTGAAGGTGGTTAATAACTCACTTCGAGGCTCATGAAATTTGCAAATGCTCTTTATTGTTGTCGCGTTGTATATTGAATAACATTTGAAAGACATTCCACGGAGAAGCACTGTCTCCTGGCACGGCCAATTAAGAGTCCCCCTCACCTGAGCCGCCGCGTCCCCGTAGGTATATCACTTCATGGGTTTACCTGTGTGCCATTAGGGATCCCGGTACATCACTGGTAATGGTCTGGACCTGATAACTACCTGTTGACTCGCAAAGGGCCGCTGCGTCTGGGGTAAAGCGACCACAAGCCTTGGTTCGGGACTACCTGAGGCTGGCTGGCTGGCTACCTGGAACCTGCTACCTGAACCTTCCCACCACCCTCTTTCCTCCCAGGTAGACAGGCCGCCTGCCGGATCCTTCTACAGTTTCTCACTAGTGTACATTTGGGCCAATACACGTCCAGGTATAAACGACCTCCGTGTGTGCCGACTGTAAGCGCATCCTTAAGGTTGTATTTTATGTAAAGCCAATGTGTACAGGGCCAAATAGGGAGGGAAAGTCTACTTAAATTACTATTGGGCCTTCCTTATTTACAAGTGAATAGGTTACGCGCAAATGTCTATACTTCGTTAAATTATGTATGGGGAACCTGGGGGAGGCGGAAAAACTATTGAAGTAAATATGCAATGTGAAAAGCAGACTCCCTGGAAATATAATAATCAATAATTCTCAGGTCATAAAATTATTCACAGAGGATCAATAATCCCTGCCAAACCCGAGGCTGAGAACGAGCACTCACTAACAGAATTGTTGGAACGAAATATGAATACACATAGACCAAAAATGATGAGCAGGACCCATGGATAGATTATAAACGGTATATAAAGGAAGCGCTGACTCACCAATGCCTTACATAACTCTCCTCCTGCAGCAGAAAGCTATTGAAAAAATACAACACAAAACCGGGAATGGTGATAGAAGCAGAAGTAAAATTCTGACAGCGGTACACTAACATTTAGAAAACCACAGCAGCTTAATCTGGATCGTCTTTATAAGTATGGGCCCTGGGGATGAGAGAGCCAGGAGGATGAAGAGGAGGGAGGAGGGGTGAGCGCCGACTGGAGGACCCTCAGGCCAGCGTTTGCCCGCCCGAGTGAGTCTGTTGACGCGCCTTTTAGGTGATTGGGTACTAGTGATCGGCTATAATGAATCCTCGTGCGCCCGAACACCAACAGCAACGGTAGGGAAGGACTGAATGCGTGGGTAGGGAGACAGGGGGGGGGGGGGGGGGAAGTGACAAGAAGAAAAAAAAAGGAAATAGAACCACTGATATGGAACAGAATCATGAGGCGAAGAGAAAAAGCACTTAGAGCCGAATTCTCTCCTCACTTCCACCTCCTCCTCCTCCTCCTCCCCCGGCGGCCCTAAACACAAGTCTGCTGCCAGGGGACCTCCCACACCCCGGCTACACCCAGGAGAACAAACACTGCCTGTGTACCTTCAGTCTGGCCTGTACACATTATCCTGGACCCGCGCCCCTCAGCACACAGCCCCTCGTGTACCCGGGCACCTCACCCGCCCACCCTCACGCCTCGCCCCTGGGTACTGGCCGTGTAAATACTGCCTCCCACTCGCGCCTCACACTAGCTCGCTTTCCGCTTTCCATTTAATATGTACTTAAATTGTTTACCTACATAATATACATTGGCTCGACACCTTACCTTCCTTAGTTACATATCATTATCATACATATCTCGTTAAATACTGAGCTCCTTGATACTTCTAGTTCATGCAAACTCTCTTGTACTTTGCCCCATTTTTTTCCTTTTCCCAGTCGCGGCTTGGAGCACAGGGCGGCTAATTCCCCCTTCCTCCCTCTGCCCCTTTCCCTTTCTCTTCACCCCCTTCAAAGACGTCGCCTTCAGAGTGAGGCCGCGAATGTTTTGACAACCACGAGTCTGTTTGCTCAACCCTCGTCCTGTCCTGCATCAAGGCGGTCCGGCTGCCTCGCGTCCGTTTCGGCTGCTGTTTGCTTGTCCACGCGGCGTTATTATGCCGCGCGTCTGCAGGCTGTGTGTGGCGTCTTGCAATTTTGCTTATAATCACGGGATGGTTGCGCACCTTCCGCCCGGCTTAATTCTCTTGATTGGCTCCGATGCGCCAAGCTTACCACTCCGCAGCACGCCGGAAATATAATGCACGGCGTGAAAAAAGGGCGAAAATAGCGCGTTACACCATGCTTGAGCGGATTACGCCTCGCCCAGACAAAACACGGTGTGCTGGAGAGCCGTTCTGCGCCACCTGAGCTTCATGTTCCTGGTAAAAAGGATAAAAAAGTAAGGGTAAAAACATCTTCTCAAAGCCTTGCACTGGATACCTTCCCCCGCCGATGAATTACTGCGTTACTAAGAATAGCAAACTAAATGCATGAAAAAAAAAAAGTCAAAAAGAAGAATAGAAGCATCGTCCTTGCGGTGGTAAATTTTATGTCACAAAATTATCACGTTGCTAAGAATAGCAAACTAAATATAATAAAGAAAGTTAAAAAGAAGAGTAAATACATCGTCACCGGACTTTGCAGTGGTTAATTTAATTTCATCAGTCACAAAGTTATTACGTTACTAAATATATCAAACTAATAATATTGAAGAAATGTATGTTCTATGAGGCTGAAAGTCCGGCTATCGATATATATTACGTCATTTCACACAATTTTCACAGCACCACTTTCCCTCCACCATCATTAAGGAACGGGCAGGTGCGACATAACAAAGCAAATCCACCTGTATTCCACACCCATCACGTGCAGCGCCTCATATTTCAACTCCCACACCTCTCTCTCCTCCCACGCCTCCTCTCTCCCACACACTAACGACTCATGCACCGGTCTTATGTCCCATTACTCCCTACTTCCTTCCTGCGTCATCTCACACCCACCTTCCGCTCCTTATGCTTCTTCAACATCCTTATTGAGTAGAGCTTCTGCTCCATCCTGTCTCTTTACTTCTATTTTTCTTCTCTTTTTCATTTATGTTTTACTCGCCGCACCTTTGTCAACGTCTTCCCCTCCTCCATGCACTCTCCCTCCTACGGTCCAACCCATATCTTGCTTCATTTTCCTCTTCCTTTGTCTGTATTCTCCTCCCCTCTCTCTTTTGTGTACTGCTTTCCCCTTTGCCTGTTCTCCCACTGCCTCAATCCTTCTCCTTCCTTCCCCTATCTCATTTTATTCTTCTCTTCCTCATTTATATTTCTCTCCCCTCTCCCTTTGTGTGTACTACTTTCTTCTCTGTCTGTTCTCCCACCTGGCTCATTCCTACTTCCCCTCCTTCTCCATCTAGTTTCCTACATCTATCTTCCTTCTCTTCCTCATTTATATTTTACTCGCCTCGCCTTTTCTTCTAGGCCTTCTTCTCCGTCCACTTTTCCTCTATACCCCTTTATTCTCCTCTTTCACATCTTTATTTTCCTCCCTTCTCTCCCTTGTGTGTACTGCTTTCTCTTTCGTCTGTTCTCCCACCTGCCTCATTTCTACTCCTCCTTTCCTATCTTACTTACTTCATTCTCCTCATCCTCATTTATATTTCCCTCCTCTCTTCCTATTGTGTACTGCTTTCTCTCCTCCGCCTGCGTCCCCACCTGCCTCAATTCTGCTCGTCCTTCCGCCCTCCGCCTCGTCCCCCTTGTCTTCGTCTCCTCGTCTCCCTCTCGTCCCCTTTCCCTTCGCCTTCCCGGGGGGTGGCGAGTCTATTAGCGTCCTTGTTATTGTTGAGGCTCCGTCGCTTGCCACGTCATATTTTTTCGCGTCATCCCCTCCTCTGCATATTTATCTTCGCTCTTTGTTGTCCCTCACTCCGTCATCGTCTTATTTAATGGAGCCCCGTCTTTTATTACATGTTGTGTGTGTATACTGCTGATTTACCTTGACGCATGTGCATTATGTATACACGCCGGCGCTGCTGGTGCTGCTGCTTTGTTTTCTCTCTCTCTCTCTCTCTCTCTCTCTCTCTCTCTCTCTCTCTCTCTCTCTCTCTCTCTCGTTTGTGATGCTGTTGATAGTAACGGTATGCTTTTGTTGTGGTGGTTGTGATTGTTGTTGTTGTTAGTGTTTGTGTTGCTGTTATCGCAGGCACAGTCGTGTGTTCGCGGGTCCCCTTAATAAAACAGTCACACTCTTTACAGTTCAAGGCAACGAGCATCCAAACGTATGTGTTGTTTGGGAAGAGTCTTCGGACCCCGTTACCGCCTGCCCTCTGTGTGTGTGTGTGTGTGTGTGTGAAGGATAAATATGCACCCATAGGTAGGCCACGTACATGTGCACAGGTAATAGAAGCCATAAACAATACACTGATGAGTTGTACATTAATTTCCATCGGTTAATTCTTCCTCTCTCAAGGTATATTTTCTACTCTGTCTTGAGGGGCTGGTAGTAGTGTTTCAGGCCACATTGTAAAAATAATGAATAATTTTTTCCATTTGAAAGTCAAAATTATTAAGCGAAGAGATTATGTGAAGAGAGACAATGTTCGATGTAACAATACAGTACACACAGCCTTGCAAAACTCACTGCCGGTCACACAATAACTGTCTCGTGGTGCTGCCCATCAGCCTCACCCCCCAAAGCCTGACAAAGTGTCTCCCCGGGCAAGCGGTCCACCAGCTATCTCGACCATCAGTATCAGTTGAACTAACGGGGAGCCACAGAAAGAAGAATCGGGACTGGGAGGGACTGGTCGACACGGATTGGAAGCGGTTTTCTGCCCTACAATATCACTCTTACCGCTCCTCGGCCTAAGGAAGGCTCCGAGTGGTGCGGGAGGCGGAGCAAAGCCTCTGCCTTGAATGTTTTTACAACAGTTGTTTCAGTATCGCGGTCATGATAATGTTGTCGACGCTCATCAGACAACAAAGCGAGGTGGTGCAGCACAGGACGCGGCGCCCATTAGGACGTGCTCGTCGTGACAAGGGAGTCACAGCCGCCGCCCCGGTCGCCTGCAGGGACGTGTCTGCCCCCCCCAACTCCTCCCCCCCGACGGGGAAGAGGTGCGGTGCACCACGCCGTATCTTGCCCATAAAGAGTAGAAAAATGCATTTTTCCTGTCACACAATGGCGTCAGTTGATTAATTTTACTCTAATTGCATTGCGACAGCAAGAAGAGTTCATGCGTAAAAATGCATCCAATCGTTGTGTAACACAGACAGAAACAAAACCGCTGGCAGCACAGCCGCCGCTGCCTCGACTTTGTAAGCGACACAATAAGCCGCTGCCGCTTTATTTCACGCGAAAATCAATTATACGTCAGAGGTGAAAACGGTGGAGTAGCCTACTGCTTTCCGTCCGCTGTTACGGGAGGCTCAGCAACGCTTACACTGTGCGGCTACACACACACACACACACACACACACACATATATATATATATATATATATATATATATATATATATATATATATATATATATATATATATATATATATATATATATATATACTTTGTATTATTGCTGTGTATCATTGAGTTATTTACTCTCTGGGCAGCGGCCGTAACACGCGTTGGGCGTGGCGGCAGCTGCAGGGGGCGCCGCGCCGGGCCCTTCGCCAGTGTCCGCGGCGCCAAGCAACACATCTCCAGACGCACTTGGGCGGCGCTGCCTCCCGCCGCCTTCTATAACCCGACCATAAAATTATATACCTGAAATAAAACCCCAAAACCCGTGTCCTGCTGTGTGCTCCCCGCGGTGTTAGGGTGACCCGGGAACTGTTATAGGATGCCTTGCCGCCTTCCTCGCCCTCCACTCCTCCTTTCGTCCATCACCTGCCTCTTTCCTCACTACTCGGCCCCCGCCTTCCCTCTCTACTTTCCGCCGTCCATCAAGACCTCCTCGACTCGTACTTTTCCTCCCTGTATTAGTCCCTCACCCTTACTTCCCTGACCGCACAGGCCAACATTCCTAACTCCTGTTTTCCTAACCCACCTTCTTCCTTCCCTTCTTCCTCTCCTCCGGTGGGCTGAGTGCCTGACCCCGCCACCCCGACACTCCCCACCACACCCACCAACCGACCCAACCACCCACAGTGGGCTCGTTCAAAGGTTCCCCGCAACCACCCATGGTCTCGGTCTCCTCCCCCTCCTCCTCCTTCTACCCCTCCCCACCGTTAAGGGCGCAGGCTTACTCCTCAGGACTTGCTGTTGTTGGGGACGGCTAAAACACGAGGTGCGTATTTTATAGCCTCCGAAAGCATGTGTCCCCCTCGGTGTGCCTCAGAAGTCACTGGGGCGAAGAAAGGAAAACTATGTAAACTAATGGAAGGAGGAGGGAGCGCGGATCGGGAAGTGGAAATGTGATAAATGATAGAGGAGGGAAAAGAAAAACAAAACACGGGAAGGACGCGGCAGAAATGTTGGAGTGAAGATAAGACTGCAAAATGAAAATAAAAAGGGAACCGCTTTCATCTCTGAGGAGAACACACACACACACACACGCCGCGCATAAACAAGGTTCTTGCTCACTGTCGCCGCCGTTTTGTCTTTACATCCTCAAAATACACGTTGCAAACCAATTCCCTCAATACACACACACACACACACACACACACACACACACACACACACACACACACACACACACACACACACACACACACACCACTTGTGCTCACTCCTCCACCACCTTCACACACACCAGGAATAACCACTGATCCACCCACCTGCACCTCAACATACCTACCCACCTACCTGCCTGCCTACCTGCTTGTCTACCTACCTCATCATTACTACCCACTCCTCACCCACTCCACGTCCTCCTCCACCTTGTGCTCGCTCAGGCATTGACAAAAGGGAACGTCTGCATGCCATTTATAGAGTCAACACCCCGCGAGTTCGAATCTTCTCTCCTTCCACCCTCGGACGATTCTCCCGCCCCTTGCGCCGAGAGCCCGCCTTTGATATCCCCTTGAGTTTATCGCTCCCATCTGGATCCCGCACAGCAATCCACTTAACCTTCATGAGTGATAATAAACTCACAGTCATCACACACACACACACACACACACACACATTGAAGAAAGGTGCACAGGTGTTATTATTTTCTCTGTTTTCCTCCCCTGCCAGCCATCCACCCCACACTCTCTCCTCCACTATTTTGTTACATGCACGGACTGGTTTTATTACAATTTTATTATATTTTTCCTCCTCCTCCTCCTCTTCCCTTTTCCTTCTTCATCATCACACCCCGCACTCGTCCTCCCTTGCATGCGAGTTTTCCCTTTAATGCGATGTAAACTTCCTCCTTTCCCAGCTTCTAACGTTTTAAATAAATCACGCGACCATTTACTTTCTCCTCTCGTGCAAACATACACCATCACGACCAGCGCCTCCACGCTCGTGTTCACCACCTCGCCTGCCTCGTCCATTCACACTCCATTTATATCGTCTAATCCTCGAGTTCAATGTTCACTATTCAACAAATATTCCCTTGTGTATGTCTTTTTTTATGTTCTCTGTCGCAGTATTCCTTTAATTGTCCACCTGGTATTGTTGAGAAGCAGCTATTTACGTCAGCTTAATATTATGAGTGAAGAAAGAAAGGAAGGAAGGACAAGGGAGGGAAACGAAAGAGAAGATGAGGGTGGGAGGAGGAAGACAGGAAGGGAGGGAAGAGGGGAAGGGAGGATGAAGACTATATCGCTTAATAATATATAATCATCTTAATAGTATCTGGAATCTTCACTCAAGGATGCGAATAAAAGAAAACTAAATATCATCCATCCTTTACACACGGAGACGAACAAAGAACAATAAAAGTGATGCGAAAGTAATTATCAATTCGTGACAGTCCGTTCAGAGGTCTTTCTATTTTTTTTTTTTTTTTACTTCTGACAATCCATTTTACAATCGAATAAGACAAACCTTAACCTTGTCCGCTAGCCGCCCATTCCCTTCCTCACTTACGTGCAGCTTACAACCAACAATCTGTGAGGTTGTTCAGTGCACTCATACACACCCTGATGATTGGATGAACACCTTCTTCCCCCCTAACATTTACCGTTCCCACCCACACCAATCACCCCATCCGCTTACGTCCTCTTTCCCTCCCTCTCATCTCAGCTTCTTCACCCTGACCCCTTCCCCGGTGGGTCTGGCCTCTCATCTCTCTTCCCTCCACTCCCACGTCCCTTCTCCTCTCTTCACCCCAACCCTTCCCTTCCCTTCCCGTCCGGCCCCTAAACAGCAAACAGACAGCCCTAGCTTCCCCCGTCTTGCATAAACACAGACCTGACTTAGACCTCGATGAGACACAAGAGCCGTTTGTGTGTGTGTGTGTGTGTGTGTGTGTGTGTGTGTGTGTGTGTGTGTGTGTGTGTGTGTGTGTGTGTCGATATTTCAGTCAATAACGAAGGAATTATTGACACGTTCTAGTCGAGTCACACCACGACAACCAATAAAGCTACTACTGTTTCTACTGCTATTAGTGTTTGTACTACTACTGCTACTACTACTACTACTGCTACTACTATGAAACAAACAACAATAATAACAATAATATATACGTACATACAAGCATAAATAGCGCCACTGTAAAAATTGCCCGCGCCATAACGGGCTTGGGCCAACGACCACCAGGCCCCTGAAGAAAACCTACCGGCGCTATAGGCGAAGACGTAAAAAAAAAAATACATATACACACATAGACAGAGAGACATACATACATACATACATACATACATAACTACATGACGTGAGGGGGAGTGAAATGCCGGCAACTTGGTAACCGACACAGGTGTGCTAATGATTAACACTCCAGGTGCGCCATGACTCACGTGCACCCTCGAGAGACGCACTGAATACCTTTAATTGCGGAGAAAGAAAGAGAGAGAGAGAGAAAGTAAAGTCAAAAGAAAAAAAACTCCCTTTATGTAGCATTGAGTGAAACAACCTTAACGATACACGTGACTTAAGAATATCAAACAGACAGATATAATAACACACATCATTAACCTCGCAACACTTTCTCAAGGGAACCGAGGGGAGGAGAGAGACAGAGAGAGAGAGAGAGAGAAAAAGAAACCCACACACGTCTAATGGCAGTAATACGTAACAACCTTCACCTCGCATTACACGCACGTCCTCTCCCTTCCCCTACTCCCATTTTCTATACGTGAGGGAAATCATAACAATAACATCCTGAGACGAGATCGGTTTTCCATCAGGAGAGAGAGAGAGAGAGAGGAGAGTGAGAAGAGAGGAAGGGGAGAGAAAGAGAGGATGAGGCTGGGAAGAGAAAGAGAGGAAGAGGGAGGACAGAGGAAGGGAGGACGCAGGATGGAAGAAAGGGAGAAGAGGAAGGGAAGAGAAAGAGCGGTTGAGGGTGAGAAGAGAAAAAGAGGATGAGGGTGGGAGGAGAAAGAGAGGATGAGGGTGGGAAAGAGGAAGAGAGAAAGGGAGGCAAGAGGGGAAGGGAAAATGGAGACTATATCGCCTAACAATAATATCAACAACAATAAAAAAAACAATAGCAACAATACAGCTTCTTCTTCTTACATTCCTACGTAACCATAACCTTGACCTGGATGGTGGTGATGGTAACGGTGGTAGTGATAATGGCAGTCATGGTGGTGGTGGTTGTCACGGTGAGATCATTTAACTCTTAAGTGGTTCCTCTTTCCTCCGAGTCCTCGTCAGGGAATGTGGAAGAGTAAACAAAGACATCCGCTGTGTATGTGACTGTGGTTAAGCTTCCTTGAGGACTGGGCTGAAGGGAGAAAGGTAAAGAAAGGAACTAGAGGAGGAGGAGGAGGAGGAGGAGAGGCGTCGAAAAAGGAGGTGGTGGATGAGGGGAGATGTAAAAAGTGTATTGATAAGTGTGAGGGGAGGTAGTTAAGAGGGTGTGAAGGTGACGGGGGTGAGAGTAAGTGGATGATGCGAGGAATGAAAGGTGGGTGGGGGAGGTGTTTTGAGAGGAGGAGGAGGAGGAAGAGGAGGATATGGGCGTGACACATTCAGGGGAGTTCTTCTTTCTCTGTTTACTTGTTGGCCGCCGTCGAGTGGGAAGAAAGGAGAGAGGGAGGGGAGAGAGGAGAAGGGAGAAGGAGGGAGGGAGAGAGGGAGGGAGAAAAGGGAGACACGGCAAGAGAATGGGAGATATGGGCGTCGGGTAAAACCATGGAGACTGCCGAGGGAGTGACAAACAAAACTCCTTGTTCTCTCTCTCTCTCTCTCTCTCTCTCTCTCTCTCTCTCTCTCTGGGGCTAATTAATGTGATTACACTTTTCCGCATCGGGCGCGCCATTATCAATTTATTAATCTGTTGCCTACAAAACAAGACTTCCTGTGACGCGCTGAAAAAAAACCCGATCTATAAATGACACAAAAAGATAAACGAGAACCATTAATCCGACAGAATCTGAGATAAAAAAAAAATGAAGAGGACACGACTCGGTGACGGCCATAAAAGTGCGTGCAGATTGACAGAATACTTGGTGAACATACGAGGGCGCAGTGGCGAGGTAGTAAAGAATAGGAGAATGCATGCAGTGAGTGATCAAGGGAGGGAGGCAAAAGACTGGCTGGCTGGTTGGCTGGCGGGTGCTCTTGATAAAAGGGAGAAGGACGAGGCATGAAGCTACAGTAAAGAGGCGTCCCTGAGCCGTGTGAGTTTTAGCAGCAGCAACAACAACACCAGCAAGAGCACCACCACCAGCATTAGCCACTCAAACCACTTCTCTCCTTCCGCTGCCTCACACTCTTTCCTCTTCTTCCTCCTCTTTAAAATGATTCATTGTTACATGCCCTTCCTCCTCCTTCTCGTCCTCCTCCTCTTGCTCCTTCATCTCTTTCTCGTTCCTGTTCTCTCACTCCCTTCCACTCCCTTCACATTCTTCCTCCATTTATTCCTCCACTTCTCTTCCATATTCTCGTCTTCCTTCCATTCCTCGTCTCTTCGCGGCCATGTCTCCCTCCCTCTGCTTATTCCTTTCTCCGTGCTACAATATTCTTCACTGACTCGTTCCCGTCCTCCTCCTCATCCTCCTCCTTCCTCTCCAACCAGCTTTACCCTCCCTCTTCTCTGATAGCCTCCTGCCTCCGACCCTCTCTCCCTCTCCCTCCTTGCCTCCCTTTATCCCCCTTCGACCCTCGCGTTCATTCAGAGCGGGTCGTAAGCACCTCTCTTTCCTCTCGTCCCCCTCCAGCTCGCCACCGCATCCCTCTCTTCCCCTATTTCCCTCCCGCCCTTCTTCTTCCCTTCTGCGTTTACGAACCGCATCCCAGACTCTCTCTCTCTCTCTCTCTCTCTCTCTCTCTCTCTCTCTCTCTCTCTCTCTCTCTCTCTCCTGCTTCTCGTCCGTCCCCTCTCCTCTCGGCTCAAGTTAATTTACCTCTCACCCTCGCTCTCTCTCGCTCTCTCTTTCTCCCTCCCTTCTGCCTGCCTCAGCCTCTCTCTCACACACACACTCCCTGTTTATTTGGACTCCTCGCCAAGTACACTGTGTGGCCCTCACTGGCACAGCCGCCGGGGACGACACAATAACATGAGGTGAGAGGAAAAAGAGGCCAGTAACATCTCTTAGCTGTGTTAGTGTTAGCCCGTGTGTTTGTGTGTGTGTGTGTGTGTGTGTGTGTGTGTAGGTTGGTAAATATCTGATACAAACATTATTGCATTGATCTCTCATGCCAAATAGTCCTGCTATCTCAAGTATTTTAGTTCTCTCTCTCTCTCTCTCTCTCTCTCTCTCTCTCTCTCTCTCTCTCTCTCTCTCTCTTGACGACGCGCACGCAAAAAAACAAACAAACAAAACAAAAACAAAAATCCATGAAACCATCACAAAAATACAAAACAAGAAAACAGAAATCATACGACAAATAACACGAGAAATAATACAACAAATCAAGGTAAACAAAACACAATTCCTCCTCACTCAACAGACAAACAAACACGGAGAAAAAAATAGAGTGGATGAAGATGGATGATAAGGCAAAAAGATAACAGAAAGAAGAATGCGTCCCACCACCACGATCCCCCTTCCTCCCCCTACCACCCAACCACCCAGCCTTGGAACAGACGACACAACGCCAGCCAGCACCTTCACCTCTCTCCCTTTCTTTTCCTTTCCCTCCTGTATTCACCCTCCCTCCGTCCCTCCAGTTCTCCTCCATCCAGTCTTCTCGCCCGCAGTCATTCCTCTCTCTCTCTCTTCCCCCCCTCTCACCTCTCCCTGCTGTGTGATTCGTCCTGAGCGAGCAGTCTTCTCCTCTCTCCCCTGCGCCACCTGAGCCCTAAAGGGGTAGAGTTACCGTAGAAGGACACCCGTCGGAGCCTGTGGGAGGATATTGAGTTTCCCGGGAATGACACACACAGACACCCCCGCTGCGGCAACAACGCGGCGGGGAGGGGGACGGGGGAGCAGGGTAAGGGGAGAGGGGGAGCTTCATGCGGTGACCTGTTTAGCATGGTCCCCGCGGCGTCCCCCGGCCTGACACCACCACCGTCTGTTTGCGTGCGAGTACTGAGGAATGTTGGCCACTGGGTGCTTGCCTGTATTAATTACACGCTCTTCCCCTCACTCACTCCTCCTCCAGTGATTGCTACTACAGACCAGCGGGATTAGTAAACAGTGCACTCCAGTTATATGATCCCTTGGTATTGTAGTGCTTGATGTATATGGAGAAATAAAGTGTAAAAATAAACTGTGGATTCCTTTACCCTTTTTTTACAAAGATTCCAAGTGATCAGTGAAGAGCGCACCAAGGCCATCCACTCTGCCCTTGGTACAGTTGGTCTGGATGAGTACGAATAAACAGCAAGAACAAACACCGAGTGAGTATTTTGTTTTTTTTATTTAGTTTTCGATAAACGTCCAAACTGCCCGCGCCTAATACGGCTAATCTAACCCGTCCCGCATTAAGCCCTCGTGTATACCTGACGGGGCTCAGGGAGATAAAGGGCAGGTGAGCCAATCAGGCCGAAGGTGATTCAGGTAGCCAGTACTGGAGAGAGAGAAAAAAAAAGAGAGACCGAGAGGCTCCCAACTGTAGATTGAATAGAGTACGGGAGGGAGGAGTGGCAATAGCAGGAAGGAAATGAGATGGTTGAGGCAGCGATGGGAGGGAGGATGCGGGGCGCTGAAGGGACGAGACAATGACAGGTAATGAAGGGTAAGTGGGGGAGCGAAGGGACTGCTGGCGGCCTGGTGAAGGGGGTCGTTCTGCCGGCGGGCGGGTGGCGATGATGGTGGCGGCGGCGGCGGGGCTGGGAAGGGCCGGCTGTGTGGTGAAAGAGGGCGAAAGGGAAAAGGTCAGTTAGATAAAGTAAAGGAAAAAAAAGTGGTAATACTGGCCAAGGCGGAGGTCGGTTGAAAGCGTCGAGGGAAAGGTCTGTAGCAGTGCCAGGGAAAGTAAACACTGATGAGGAAGAGAATGACACGGGGAAAGCTGAAGATAAAAACACACCACCTCATCCTCTGTGATTTATATGCACCGGACGTATGATAAGCTCGGTCCAGAAATCCAAATACAAGGTGTGGAAAAATACAGGTGGAGATGGAAGCGAGATGTAGATGAATGGCGAGATAATAAGGTGAGTTATAGAGAGGAGTAGAAGGAATCAGGTGTAGACAGAGGTCAGGTATACAGAGATATTGAGAAGATAAGGTGAGGTACAGAGAGGAGTGGAAGGAACCAGGTGGAAATAGAAGCGAGGTATAATGAAATGGAGAATATGAGGTGAAGTAAATGGGCTTGGAGGGAATCAGCACGCCAGCCAGGCAGTTAGTGTTAAAGTCGGGAGTGAAAATGTTATGATAAATCCGTAAAATACATTATACAACACTAAGATAACAGTTAATTAAAAGAGCGCAGCGGCGGGGGGGAGCTAATGAGCCTCGCTTCCGATCGTCCCTCGCTCCCCGCCGTTCCTCGCCGCGGCTAAATCGGATCAAACATGAATTGAAATTTGTGCCACCCGGGAGCCGAGGGTTTAGGGAGCGGAGGTGTAAAGGGTAAGGAGGAGGAGGAGGAGGGATGAGGTACAAAAAGGAGAGATGGAGAGGAGGAGTAGAAGAGCGGTGAGGAGGGGGAAACGTGAGCATGTGAAGGAAGAACGTGAGGTTAGGGGGAGGGAAAATTGAGGTACAGAGAGGAGAGATGAGAGGAGGAGTTAGAGGGTGGAGGAGCGAGGGGGTGTGGGAACATATGGAGGAAGGGAGTGAGGTTAATGATGTGCGTAGGACCACATTGAGTGAGGTATAAATAAATAGAGGGAGAGAATGTGAGGTGAGGATGGAGGTGGGGTATAAATGGAGGAAAAGAATGAAGTGGGGTAAATAGGAGTGAAGAGAAAGAGGTGGAAATAGGAAAGATTTAATGGGAGGAAGAGAATGAGGTGAAGTAAATACCGGTGGAAGGAATCAGGTGGAGATGGAAAGAAGGGAAGACAATGGATTACTATCATTAAAAGTGAGGTAAAGGGATGAATGACAGGTGAAGATTGAAGTGAGGTGAAGGGATGTTTTACTGGTTCATCTTTTCCTATCATTTTTTTTTTCTTTTGTTCTTGACTGCCTCTCATGCTGCAGAACAAGAGGTGTGTGTGCGTGTGTGTGTGTGTGGGGTTATAGAATTAAACTGACGGAGATAGAATAAAGTGAGGTAAAGGAATGAAGGAGGAAAACCAGATACAGATGGAGGAAAGAAAAGAGCCAGGTAGCGATAGATAGGAGAGACAGATAACAAGTGAAAAGTGGAAGGGAAGAAGGTAGGAAGATAAAGGTGGTTGGATGGAAACTTTATGGCTATGGATATGGATACCGGACTTTTTTGTTGATGTTTTTTGTCCTTGAGCTGCCTCCATAAGCTGTAAAAAAAAGAAGAAAAAAAGGAACAGGTAGAGAGCAAGAAAATGAGGAAGAAACTGTCTAAAATAACTCTATACAAATAAGTTGATGAAGAAACGGGACGGAGGAGATTCGGAGAGAGAAAATGAGAGACAGAGAACGTGGAGGGGGAGGAAGGAAGGGACGGTCTACAATCACCCTTTACCGATAACACCCAATTGTCGACTTAATGGGCGGCTGGAAGTTCCCGAAGGACGGAGGGGCGACAAGACGAAACACCCCCTTCCCTCTATGCCTCTACCACCCCGCCACGCCTTCACGCAGCGCCCCATGCTCTCTTCCGCCGCCCTTGTGGAAGCTCCTGAGGGCCAGACACGCACCACTCACCCACCGGACGTGCTCTGCGGACCGCCGCTCTTCCTTCTGAATACGCCGGGGTAGAAGATAATGCTGGTGACACGTGGACTGTTTTGGAAATGACAGTCGCTGCTCTGACTCCGGCGCCTTTCCTCTCTCTCTCTCTCTCTCTCTCTCTCTCTCTCTCTCTCTCTCTCTCTCTCTCTCTCTCTCTCTCTCTCCGGGATGATACTCTTTCCACTTGTTCTTCCTACTTTCCTTTATCTCCCCTTTCTCCTTTCTGTAATGTTTACCCCTTTCTGTTTTCATTACCTCATTTTCTTTATCACTTTTCTCTTTTTTTTTTCCTTTCTTGTTTCTCTTCTTTTAATTGCCTCTTTCTTCCTATCTTCAATCATTTACCTCACAAGCCTCTCCCCTCTTTCTCTCCAAAGTTCCTGCCTCCTTCCCTTCTCTTTCCTCTTTTTTTTCACCCCTTAAACTCTCCCCTCTCTAATAAAAAGTATCCTCACGGCCTCCTTTCCTTCTTTTATCTCCCCGCTCCCTTTTCTTTCTACCCACTCTCCCTTCTTATATTATTTGCCCACCCTCTTCCCTCCGACTCGCTTCTGCCGCACCCCCCTCTCCCTTCCTGCCCCTATTCACGTCTCGCCTCCCTCTTTCCCCCAACCCCTCCCCCCCACCGTCACAGACGTGCTATCAACGCCAACAAAGCGCATCATATCGACCTGCTCCGCGACCACAACAACCGAGTGGCGTGATTGGCTCAATATTATTTTTCCTCCGCTGTTATACGAAAGATAAACTTGTTTTTAGACACAAATATTGCAATTAATTGTCTTTTCCTAAGTAACCAACAACCAACACGTTCATCGAGCGTGGATATGAATTTTATTTAAATACACGAGTAATTCTAAGGGTTATTTATACACAGGACGATTAGTAAACACATGAATTAACTCTCTGGTTTGGCCGCAAAACTGTGGGAAAGATTTGTTAATTTATCCATTACTTTTTCTTTTACAAACCATAATGAGTCTTCCAGCTTGCTGAAGCCTCAGATGACACCAGGGATGACTAATTACCGCATCAGTAACCAGTAATATGCTGCCGGATGTTAGCACACCTTTGCACATTATCTTAAATAGACCATTATGCAGAGGAACACCGCTATAAAATGTACCCACGACCTCCCGCTATTAACATCCAAGTTTCGTGTTTCACTGTGGCGTGGCCTTTCCCATACTTCCTCCCCACTCTCTCCCCCGGCCCCGCCCACCGATATCCCCTGACGCCCTCCTTCCGCCTGCCTGCCATTCCCAATCAGTAATCGATGCTACATTAAAATTTCATGGCCGCAGTAAATCATACGAGACGCAGAACAAAATACAAAGCTGTTGGTGGCTGGTAAAGAGTTTTCTTGTGCCGTTTGTACGTATTCGTCGAGCAAAGTGGCCGTAAAGACCTTCCCAAGTAAAGAACTGAATTAGAAACTAGAACGAAGAAAATATCGCAGCGAAGTAAAACGAAGCAAAGAGCGAAGACGGAATTCGATCTTAATTGAACCTAACGTTTGACTCCGAGTCCAAAATACACTTATCAGCACACACTCGGCTGTCAACACGTCCATCTTGACTGTTGTGTTGTGTAGTTACTCCACTGACCGCCTTCTCCCCTCGCCTGACCGCGCGGGGTATACACATAAATCACGGGCCGCTCGTTCCCCGCCCACACGTGTAATCAGCGGATCGATGGCCAAGTGGCAAATATAGCCGCTAATGCAAACTATTAAAACAGGAATACCGCGATAAATTCAACCGCTTGGAATATAACTGGCCGGTGCAGCGAGTGTACTACCCTCCGTGGACGTGTTGGATGAAGAATGCACCGTGCCGATGGTGGTCAGGTTGGGCTGGGCGGGTGGGGACGGTGTCTATGATGACGCGCTGGCCATATGTTCGGCAAGACCGCGTCCATCGTCGGTGACTTCCCTTCACTGCAAGTCTACGCTACGTGCTTCCAAGGCGATTGAGTTGCTGGCATTAGACAACTCTAACAGACACGTCCAACAAAAACAACACAAAGAAACAAGAACGGAAGAATAGACACGAATGCAAGGTTGCGCTGGAAACAATAAAGAGAAGCAGGTTTCCAAGTGGGAAGCTCGTTGGGTGAAGAAATCTTGGGTTAAAAGTGTGAGGCAACGGCGCGGCGCGGATGTCGGGGATCAAGTGGCGGGCTGGTGATGGACACACCCCAGGGGCCCCCGACCGACCGGTATTTCCAGCAACATCTCGCGAGACACATTATTCTCCCGCCGCGCCACGTCCCCCGCGCCCCCGGCCTCCGCGCCTCACATCCTCGCTGGCTTATTTCTGCCGCACACTCGCACACTACTTCCCGGAAACAGTAACAGCTGCCGTGGCTTGACATTTAACAAGGAAATCAGGTGGCCACACGTGTTTACACCTCCGGGAATGTGTTTTGCTGGAAAGCCGCGCTCGCAATGTGTGTGTGTGTGTGTGTGTGTGTGTGTAAGGGGGAGGGGGAGGGGAGCGCAAGCACGCAACACCGGTCTCTGCGGAATGCGCCGACGTGTTGGGTTCCAAACTAAGGATATTTTCTTTGTGGGAGGGTGGCTGGTGATTTCTTTGTGATCTTTATGCCCCAATGACCGCCCGCATGCCCGGCTAGACGCAGCTGCTGTTTCCTTTGTGAGACACTGCAAAACTCTCACAGACTTCGAGTTCCTCTTACTCACTAACTTAAAGCTTTCAACTTTCTTTTCAAATATATCACTTACATATGTTGTATAATCAACGATAAAAACCTGGTATAAAGTATTGAAAGAATTTAATGGAAAGTACTGGTTCTTCAGAATCGTGAGAGTTAGTGCGCACGCACCCATCTTCTGTCGCGGCCCATCTGCTGGGATCAGTCAGGGTTTGTACTTCAGAGCGGGAGCACGTTTCTTGAGCCGCTGAGAGATCTCCCATGTGGTGTCTGTGGTGTTCCGTGCAGTGCTGGTAGAGGCGGCGAGTGGAAAGATGGTGTCTAGTGTGTGTCGCGGGTCATACCCAAGCATGACTCCTCATGCATCGCCCTCACGGAAGCCAAACATCGACCCCCAAAAGGATTATTTTTCGCCGCTTCAAGTGGAAACCTCGGTGGAGTATGACCTTCCAGCACACATCTACCCGCCGAAGGGCTCCCAGCCCATCCTCATGATCCACCCGGGATACATGTCTGCCGTCCGGGCACGATCCCGCGCCGTCGTCACCCCGTCGCCTACTACTATGGTGGCCACGTCGGGGGCGGCGCGCCCGCTGGCGCCACTACAGCTGCCCCAGCAGCAGCAACAGACGCAGCAGCAGCAGGTGGCTGGTGCCCGGTCCTCCCGCACCGCACAGCCACGCCCTTGGTGTATGTGTGGTAACCCCAACTGTAATTCATCTAGTGTCAAATCTATGAATGTACAGAGTGCGAGAAACTTGCAAAATGTTCAGAGCCAGAGTGTAGTAAGAAGTGTTCAGAACCAGAGTGGTGCACGAAATGTACAGAGCCAGAGTGTGTCTAGAATTATACAAAGTCAGAGTGCCACCAGAAATGTACATAACCTTAGTGTCCCAAGAAGTGTTCACAGCCAGAATACAAGAAGTGTACAAAGTGCTCGTGAAGGAAGTATTGTGGGATTACCCAGCAGGAACGAAGTGGTTCTACTACATCAGCAACAGCAACAGCAGCAACAACAACAGCAGCAGCAGCAGCAACAACAGCAACAGCAGCAGCAGCAACCACAACCACAAGTGCAGCAAGTCCCGCCGCCAGCACCACAGCAACAGTCCCAGCAACTGGTGTGGGGCAACGGTGGCCGATGCACAGGGCCTTGCTGCAACCCCAAGGCGGCGGCGATGGCACCTCCTCAGGCGGAGTTCGTGGCCCCTGGCTTGCCGCCGTCCTTGCTGGCCCGAACACCCACCAGGGGCACGGCTGGCGGCTCACCCAAGCTACGGGCAGCCAGAACGAGACGGGGTCTGTCAGTGGCCAGCAGTGTCAACTTGCCGGATTATCTTGGCAGCAGTCGGCCGGTGAGACTGGCAGGTGGAGCTGTCCATGTCCATCCACGCCCCAGGGCATTATCTACCTCTATGGGGGCTCTAGCAGCCACGCCCGCGCCATCCATGGCTCACCAGCACATGGGCATGGGCGCTTCCCTCACCACTTCTCTAGATCTGGCCAGGACGGATCCCATAACGCCCAGGTCATTAATGCCCGTCCAGCAGCAGCAGCAGCAGCAGCAGCAGCAACAAGCACAGTCACAGCAACAACAGCAAACCCAGCTACAGCAAGCACATCAGCCAATGCAGCAGGCGCCAACGGGTTCCACCGCGTCTCTCATCTACACTGTTGGACTATCGAGAGATTCTGGGTGTTCTGTGGGCACAGAGACAGCGGGCGGCGAGTGGGCGTCAGACAGGACTCGTGGCCTCGTCGACTCAGGGTTCTGCACACCAGTCGATCTGACAGACGACTTTGTCACAGGTGAGTTACTCAACTCTAGGGGCTTCGCACGATGCCATTGAACTGCTTTGTGAAAAGTAACGTATCGCTCTTACGGTCATGTGAAGTGTATGTAGTACACCGTCAATAATTGCTAAAAGTGCTTTCTTTCGAGTGGATTGTGTTGCGCGTTCAAATTAGAAGAAAAACGTGAGTGCATGGCGCCAACGTTTGTAGTGTTGGGCGGAGTCTGGCGTGGATGAGCCGAAGGTCAAGTTTAAGTTGCTGTCTCGGTCTAGCCTTAAAGACGGTGCTGCAGCGTTTGTTTGTTTTCTCTCCCTCCCGCGCCGGCAACTCTGCATGCCTGCCTGCCATTCAAGTTTCCTTCACTGTGAAGTTCTGTATTTTGTGTTTACAAGTGTATGTGTATAGTGCACGTCAAACGTTTTCTTTGTGGAATGTAGTGCTCAGTGATGTGATTCTCATTCACCCGCATGCAAGAGTCATATTAGCATATAACGTGTAAATAACGGAATTTAACTTTCTTGTGCGTTTCTGTCATTTTCCATGTAAAAAAGTGAAATTCTGACCAACACCAAACAAACAACAAAGAGGCGCACGTGGCCGCCGCGCCCCAGTGTTGCCGTCTGGCGGGTCGTCGCATACCGGATCGAACACAGACGTCCAGGCTATTTTCATCGTCTGCTGCTATTGATTCTGCTTCGTGAGGTTAATTTCACGTGCTAGATAGTTTCGTTGATTGGCTGCCTCATAAACTCCTTCAGAGGACGACGGTGTTCGTTTGCCAGTCTCCTTGACATTCATAAACCCACCACCTGTCACCGTGGGCAGCGTGCGGCACCTGGCTTGATAAACGCATTCCTGATAATTATCACCTTGTTACTACCATGGCCAATAGCGCTTTGTTTTAGCCTCCAGTGTATTACCAGTGTTGCGTTTCATGACTACGTGTTTGTGTGAGTCTCGTGGTGCATACGCTAGCAGGTAGTGAGGTCCTGTTGCATGCATGTGGTGGGTGTCAAGTGTAGAATACTCGGCAAGTCTGGGCCATTTGGCAACACCACCCGCACGAGGTTGCCTGTCAATGTTTTGGGTCCGATTTCAGCAACCTTCACCTCGCCTTGGTGCTTCACTCGTCTGGGGGTGTGGTTAGTTTTTTTATCCTCCCCTCCCTCACGCTTACGTAACCTCTAGCTTATGGCTAAAAAAATGTGCGATGTGAGGGTGCTCGGAATAGGACATCAGGCGAGAAGGAAGGAGGTATTTGGCAGCTATGACGAGCAGGAAGGCGGCTGCTGCTCAACGGACCAACAATTTCCAGTGTCGCCTTGGGAGGGGGCTGGTGGCTGGCTGGCGGGGTCATCACGCCTCTCCTTATGCTCTCAGTTGGTGGCGGGCTGTTCACGCGCTTCATTCATTCTCTCTCTCTCTCCGTTTTCACTATTTTGGTTGGACGCCATATGGTTCGGACGGAGCACTAGGACAGTTGGTGACTGACAAATGACTGGGCTGGATGGGCGTCCCTGGGGAGGCTACTGTCGGGCAGGAGGGGAAGGGAAGGACCTTTCTTGCTTGTCCGTCACCAGCCACAATATTTGAAGAGTAAATTAGGTTTCTCTCTCTCTCTCTCTCTCTCTCTCTCTCTCTCTCTCTCTCTCTCTCTCTTCCCAGCGGTGCTTTCAAATCCCCTCTTAGCGAATTATTGAAGGGCTCACTAGGGGAGGGTTGATGTTCATGTTACCTGGATCTGTAGTTCCCGAGAAGCTTGGGACCAGGAGGGAGGGAGAGAGGAGGGAACGGATGCCTGAGTCACAAAGGGTAGCGAGGCAGGTAGCTTGCTGCTGGCTCATCACGCGCCGTTTGTCAGCCCTCAGGACAAAATTAGAGGTTGCATTTCGCTTAGCTGTCTTGACTTATCGATTATTTTTTCTTTTGTTGCTTACGGGATCGGGGATAAATTTTCATCAATCACTTCAGTGTGTCGAACAATGAGATGGCTGTCGGTTGGAAGTCTTTGTGTAACAGCATTTGGCAATCTTTCTGCATTTTTATCATATTCTATCTTGCACATATGGAAGAAAAATGTGAGGGCGGTCTGTTCGATCTGGTAATTAGCGAGGAGACAATGAAGAAAATAGAAAAGCTACCGAGGATTACTGGGCCATATCGTGTGCCCTTTGCTATCATCCCCTCAGCTCGCTCCCCCTCTCGGTAATAACGGGAATGAGGTGGTTAAGGCGTGCCGCTCCCCGGATCGATCCCCACTTGCTTAATAACTTTCCTGCTGGGTGTCAGGGCCTCACGTGCCGCCGTATGGGAGGAGAAAGGTGTCTCGATTTTTTCCCCAATAGAGATCAACGCGCACTAACTTGCCTATCCCCTGACTCACCACTGCTCTTAACCTTTTTCTCTTTCTCGATCCCTGACTTGTCCCTAGCGCGTCCCAGTAACGTGACCCAGCAGGAACAAAGCCTCACAAGTGGAAGGCTCGTCGCTGCCACAAGTGAGCCTCTCCACCTATCAGAAGACCGGCGCCCCTCAACACACCCGTCCTCCCTCTTGCCACTGATAACCCGAGCTTTGTGCACCTCTCGGCTTGCGACCAAGTGGCTCTCCATAGATAAGCCGTTGACACAAGAACATGAAGTGAATTATGATAAAGCCAAAGGAGTCAGTCGGTACACAACACTTTTACTGCCTCGGGAAGTTATAGTAGCGTAGAGACTTGAGGAACAACGGAACTCGTTACCACGCTCCCCATACAGGGCTTATAAAAGTATCCTCCCCCCCCCCCACCCCCGACACACACTATCTGGCCCTTTGTCTCATTGTTCAGCCCCGCGAGACCAAAGCTCCTCTGGGGAAAAGACTGAGGGGGCCATTTACTTCAGCACCCGCCCGTGGACCAGCCGCTTTGGGGGTCGTTTGTCTCCGCGCCACAGCCTCGGCTTTGTCTTCATGTGCTTCCGTAACTTCCATTTTCCTCCCTCTTATGAGCCATCAATTTCCCTACCGCACACTTGGGAGCAAGAAGCCACGCAAGGGTAATGTATATCTGCGCCCCGGCCTCACTCACCTGGGGCATGCGCGGTCCCTTGCCTCGGTTCTGTCGATGCGTCCGGTTGTGCGTTGCGTGTTGGGAATCTGGAAGAATATAAACGAGATTAGCAAAGGTTTATATGGTAGAGGGACGACACTACCACTACTACTGCTATTATTACTACTACTAACACACACACATACACACACACACACAGACAAAGAAAGACCCGCGTGGGGAGTCGACCGCCTAGTTTTATGGATAGGCTTGACGGCGAGGGCAGCAAATTGGTCCCTAACGACGCCTCCTCCACTAACATTACTCCTGCCCCGCGTGCTAAGACTAAATACAACACAAGGGAGAAAAAAAAACACCCTCCTCGGCACCATTTGGCCATGTGGACAGACCTTCGATCCCCATCCATTGCTCCCTTAATCGCCCCCTCACTTCCATTGCACCCTTCAGCCCCCTTTTCCTCCCCCTCTACCCCGCAGCGTTCGTGTATGTATACCCATTTACGAATCAGCGGCTGACGATCTCGCTGGAGGGTCGCCTTTCCATTTAGCCATCCCTTTATCCCGTCCCCCCTCCCCTTCAACACCTCCCCTCCATTATTTCCCATCCCGGCTTGCCCGAACGACCTCCCTGCTCCCCCTTCTGCTTGTCTCCCGCCATCCGTATTCCCACGCCCAAGTCCGTTCACTGAGGGTTCGTTTTATGAATAGATTATCATAGGTAATACACGCCGCTGACTCCCCACGATGGAGCTTACGGGGGAGGAGGCAAGAGCGGGAGGGGCCTTGGGGTGATTATAGGGCTGGCGGAGGAAACCGAGCGGTGGAGGGGAGGGAGGATAAAGTTGTGCATTCTTGGCTCAGGTCATGTAAGAAGGTGGCGAGAGGTGGAGAATTATGCCGCCGCCTCTCGGAAACTTTGCAGCAAGGCATCTAATAATACAGACAGACATAAAGAAGCTAGGAATAGCTCGTGCGCGGCGAGTCTAGAACTTCGTAATTCACCACGGCCTGATCACGCTTTGGACTCATGACCATCAGATAGTACCCTCGACGAGAGCTTTGGTGTGTGTGTGTGGGGGGGGGGGTGAAAGAGAAGAGGAGGGGGTGAGGAGCGGCCATAACACCCACCAATAATCAATCGGTGAAAATTGGTTTGCTCTCAGTCTCTCACCGAGGCGTGGATGGGCCGCGCGGAGGATAACAGCTTTGTCGCCAGTAACCGGTATGAATGGCCTCGTAGCGGGGCGAGGGCATGATGAAGCGCCATAAAACAGATGACTACCGCACCACCTGGGCCTAAGCGAGCCTGCCTCTCAGCTCCTGCCGCTGCTGCTGCCTCGACCCCGCCCGAATGAATGGAGTGGGAGGAGGAGCTACGTAGTTTGTGTGTGTGTGCACTCGCCATAGTCCGTCCGGCACAGTGCAAGAGTTCAAAGGGAAACGGATGTAAGTAACAAAGGGAAGATTAGTGTATGTGATTCTGCAAAGGGGTGGTGGTAGTGCTGGTGGTGGTACTGGACAGTCATGCCTCAGTGCACTTAGCATTGTTTTACCACTTTTTGCGCGTAGCCAGTTTTTACAAGCCAGGTGGTGATGGAGACGGAGAGGAGTAAGCGTGAAGGAAAAAAAGCGAGGGGGAGGTAAAGGTAGGCGATGAAAAACTCGCGCGGCATCATCATAAACACCAATGGATGGGAAAATGTTCGTGCACTTTCCTGCTTTACCGTGCGGCTGCAACTTTGAGTGTTAATTCAGCGCCCAGGGAAGTGCCGCGAGACACACAGGCGCGGGAACAATGCCCAGAGCTCACAATCCATCTGTTAGGAGGCCGTCAGCCGCTCACAATGAACAAGGGCCTTGGCGGAGGGGAGGAGGGGGATGGAGAGCAATGGCTTCACATTCATGAGTGGAAACAGCACTTTGGTGGGTTTGGAGCGAGGCAGTAAGGGATGAACAGAGGGAGGAGGGACCGGCGTGGGAGAGTGAGTGGAGTTGAGTTGAAGCACCTTAGGCGGCAAACTCTTCCCCCCTCCCCCAACTCTCCCTCCAGACCGACCGACCTCCACGTTGAAGGGGTCAGGGGCGGCTAGGGGTCGTGGCCCTTTTCCTTGCGACTCACGATCATTCCTCACTAACCCTTCCTTACTCCTACTCGCATGCCCTCCCTACGTCTCCATACCATCTTTCCTTGCAACAAGTTCTTTTCCTCCCCATCTTTTCTCCTTTGAGGTTCGTGGACCCGATGAAGGCACAAAGACTCACGATTTGATCTTAAAACCATCTCTCTCTCTCTCTCTCTCTCTCTCTCTCTGGTGGGATGAATACTTGTGTCGTCTCTGAGTAGGTCTCGCTGGCGGAATGAAGATCGCGGTGATGGATCAGATTACAGGAAAGAGAAGGGGAGAGCGAAAGAGAGGGAGGAGGGGGAGGGAGGGGTAGCGTCCGCGTGTCAGCTCCCACACGTTGCCTTTCACCGCAACGCCTTTTCTTCCCCCTCACGCTCACCCTCCTTTCCTCTTCTCCCCTTACTGTCTCATTTCCCGTTACCCTCCTCACAAGGGGCTCCCCGATCTCATGTCTCCTCTCACCCACGCCTTTAGGAGAGAGAGAGAGAGAGAGAGAGAGAGAGAGAGAGAGAGAGAGAGAAAAGGCTGAGTCTGGATTATAAAACTTAGGAAAACAAATGAAGAGCGTGTTAGTCTCTCTCTCTCTCTCTCTCGGTGTACTGACGTAACCGCTACAAGGAACTGACGCCCGGCAATCATGTCAAGAACTATCAAAGTGAATTTAGTTCGTTCCTCCCGCCTCACTTTTTTATTGTTTGCCACCTTGTCAGCCTCTCTCTCTCTCTCTCTCTCTCTCTCTCTCTCTCTCTCTCTCTCTCTCATGGTTGATTTAACTTTATCTTAAGTCCAAGAAGTGAGTGTTGTGGTTTATTGCTTTGTTTTTATCACGTGTGTTTTAGTTGACTTCTTTTTTGTGGATAAGGATGTTGTGGTCTGTGGCGATACTCGAATTTATATTGCGTGGTGGAATTTACTTGTTCACACACACACACACACAGTATAGGAAACGTCTGGTATTTTATTTTTTACATAACGTGATAACGAGGAGACGAAAACGACTTCATCTGACACACTTCTTCACACATACAAAAAAGGAAGACTTGTAAATCTATCTCATGTGGCCGCCGCCCCGCCCTTCCTCATGTGGTCTTGTTATGTATACAGTTCCAGGGCGGGTGACAAGACTCAAGTATGGGCGTGGACACCTCCCGGGGGCACGGCCTGCGAGTGGAAGGAGACGCTGGTTCCCTCCCCAAACGCCGATTCGTGGGGGGATCGTTATCGTTTCCGTAGTTAGACAAATGCATCAATAAACATCATTCACTATACTCGTGCTTTACATGAATCCTCTCCTGCTGGATATGAGTCAAGGTAGAATGGATAAACAGTGGCAAAAGTTGTAATATATAAAACTCGCATCAGAACTACGGTATTATCAAAAGGAATTGAACTCCACTATGTCATAAGCGTAAAGGATAAATTAGCCTTTTCTCACTGTAAGGAAATGTCAAAGTAAAATGAGGGATAATAAAAAGTTATGATGAGTTACTTGAAGTAGAAACGTTTAGGTTTGATTTAATTATCAAATGGGAACGAGCTGCATAAAGTTGAAACTATATATTGTTTGTACCGTTAAAGGCGACCGTTTTGGACTGAGTAGTAGGTCATTATCGGAGACAAATACGAGCTTCGAAGGTTACGTGTGTGTGTGTGTGTGTGTGTGTGTGCCAGCTAATCTCTCCTGCGGGTGTTTACTGCCTCGCCCCAGTGCACACCCAGGCCGGCCTCGCTACAGGGTCGTCATATACCAGTCTCTTTGATCTCGGGTTTCTCCTTCTTCCCCGGCGCTGCATTCTGACGGCCTAATTACATTGGACTAAAACAATACGCTCCACTCAAGGGAGATCGAGGAAGAGAATACCGTGCTGTGTAAATCCTTCGTGACTGTGCCTGAGGGAAGGGGGCTTCATACTGACTTATTCAATTCCCGGCCTCGAGTAAAACAAAACAAGACGGCGTTGAACTTGTTGAGGTGGAGGGGAAAGAACACTGCGCTATGTAAATCCCTCTGACTGTTGGCTTAAGTAAGAGAGCCTTTGTGCTGACTTTTAATCCGCAGCCAGACTCTGTTACCCACCAGTCTGCCGAGGGGAGGGGAGAGGAGGGCTTTAGGGGCCGTGGTTGTCGGGCTTTAGGGGCCATTATTGGTTATTACGTGGAGTTCCCGAGGCGGCGGTTGGGGCCTGACGTGTGGTGTCTGCGTCTGTCAGCCTCCGGGTATAATCTTCCCGGAGTGAGACTTAAGATCTTGAGCCGAGAAGCTTTGCCCAAGTGCCGCCACAAAACAGGGAACAGGCATTCTCAACGCTTTTTTTCGCTGCGCCAGGACAGATGAGGTGCCAACTGCCATTTCGTAGCGACGCATACATTCATCCCCTTCCCCTTCCATTTCCCGTCCCATTCCCCTCAGGCGTTCCTTCCCCTAGCAAATCATAGCGTATTATTATGACTCATTAAGGCATCACGTGCAGGGGAAAGCAATAAGGAGTGATGAATATATAATAATAGTAATGATAGTCTCCATGTCACGAGTCTGTATGTCGATGCAGATGTTTGAAGTGACAAAGAAAAAAGCGCTGCTGCTTCGTCTGGGCCACACCACGTCTCTCCTTTCCTTCAAATTTTCACTCCAACGGCTAATAATTACAATCTTGAGTCGTCACCCCTGGGAAATTTTGAAAAAAAGATCTTTCCTTCCATAACCACCCCCCCTACCCCTCTTCCGCCTCTCAACACCCCCTCCCCCCCCTCCCCGCCCCTCCCCTCCTCGCTCCGATCAGCTCGAGTAATTATGAGGCTCGCAGGTTTCCGTCCTAGCCTTTGTCGCTAATATCGACCCAGAGTGTTGACACTGAAGGTTACGGTAAGGAGGGAGGGGGGCGCTTGAGAGGGAACGGGATGGCGTGGAGGATGGGGGAGCCGCGTGTCCTGTTACGATATGATTCCGCTCTCTCTCTTGCTGATTACTCTAGTATTTCCCTTTGTTCATATTTATGCTCTCCCGCTGCTTCAGCCTCCTATTTCATTGCACACACACACACACACACACACACACACTATCATCCCCCCCCCTCACTCCCCGCTTCTCTTTACTCTCCTACTCGCCTCTCCCTCTTGGCCTTCGTTCCCTCATCTTTATTTCCATTTCCCTGTGTCCATCCCTTCCCGTCCTTCACATCTCGCACCCACGCCTCGCCCTTCCTCCCTTCTTATCAAGCGCTGCACTCGGTTCATTTAAGCTGCCAATGTTTCCAAATGCCGAGGCCCTTGGGTATTGTCCGTTGGGTCGGTTCTTTCCCTTCGAATCTAGTCACGAAGTCGAGGATTAAAAAAGGACACGTTGCTCCCTTCCCTTCGTTGTTGTGTCAGTCCAAGGTTGCTCCGGTGTCCTAGGATTACCCCAGTTGTGTAATAAAAGTCTTAAAGGATCTTTTGTGTGGCAGGAGAGAGAGAGAGAGAGAGAGAGAGAGAGAGAGAGAGAGGACGTCTCAGCGAGGTCCGCGTCCTTCCCTCGTCGACGAACACGAGTTGGGGTGAAAGTGCCGCCGCCCGGGAGTTTGGTGCACAAAGTTGCTTTCCGAGACAAGCGTGGCGGCAGGAACAGTATTAACTTCCGGACAATGGCACGAACAGTTTCTCATTTTCGAGGAAGAGGAGAGAGGCGAGGGCGTAAAGAGATTTGCATGAAAAAGTAGTTTGCAGTGGCGGGAACAAACAACCACCACGGCCTCTCCCTCCTACCCCCACCACGGGACGAGCGAGGAGGCCGTCCTCCGAGGCTGGATGGCTGGTTAGACATTCTTCAAGAGTCTAGAGACCGTTTATCATCAGCTTCAAAATGGTTGGCTTACTTTACCTCATAACCCTGGAAACGCTCGAGGTATTTCATATAAAAAAAAATATGTGGATGAGTAAGATGCCCATTGTTGCATGTGACGCAGGGCAACGTGGCGTGGTTATTGGATCTGTGCTCGGCGGCAGCCTTCTCGGCTTCCTGGGTAATCCCGTGGCGTTCCCGCAACCCTCGGGAGTAATGGGTTTTAGTAGAGTACTGACGTGGGCGAAGTTTAGTTGTTTGTGTGTGGCTTCTGAGGGGGAAACAACGAGCAAGGCCATTAGTGCTGGTGGTGGCGTTCGTGAAGGATGGAGGGAAGGAGAGTCGCGCTGGAAGTGACTTGTTGCAAGGAGCAAAATGACTCCACGGTGTGTGGAATGGTCTTCAAACAAACAGTTGTTCAAGTTTGATTTGTTTTGTTTTCCGGCCCAGAGCCGTTATGTCCGCCAAACACAACACTCGTCACTGTCACGGGCCAAGGTTACAGTTGGTGGCTGCCACCCGCGACGCGCCTCACCAAGCCATATGAGGACAGTCCGGATTGAGCAACAGCCGATACACACAAATACACCATATATATATATATATATATATATATATATATATATATATATATATATATATATATATATATATATATATATATATATATATATATATATATATGCACATACACCACACCGTAACCATTGTTCACGTGCACCAGTGGCGGGTGCCTGCCTAACTAGGGTCAATATAATGTTTTGGGAGTCTTTCTACTTCCTTTGTGAGGGAACGAGACCTTTGCATCAAGTGAACGCTGTTGAAATTGAGAGGAAAGCTGCAGTGATGACGTCACAACCTCGCCCTGACGCATGGCCTCACGGCGCCCACGTCACCTTCACCGACGGTTCAGCGCAGCGGCCTCGAGCGCTGATGACACCATGTGGGTAGACTACTTTTTCTCAGAGCTCCATGGGAAGGGAAGAGGTGTGGCGCGGACTGAGTGTGGGACTCATGAGGACGGTCAGAGGACCGTTTCCAAGAAATTACGTTACGCATTTTAATACAATGATACTGGTCAGTAGAGCTACGCCAGTAACAATGTTGTGAAAGGGCACCGCATGAAGCAAGGAGTGCGGGGCTGGGGGGAGCGGGAGGCGCCACTGTTATGTCGCAACAAAAAGTAAACTGGCAAGTGGCAACAAAGCTACTGCCGCGGGTGGCCGCCACTTGACGCTGCGGTGAAGGCGGCTGCTACCTGAGTTTCTTGCTATGGTATTTCACACACACCGTACCCAGTTCCTTGATATTTAATAATTAAGGCTTACTGCGTCAATGGCACATTATTAATAGCTGCAAAGTGGCCCTGAAGGGAAGGGTCACTTCTAAAACAGGACTGACAGGCTGCAGCAAGCCTCGTGGTGCCATGAGGACACGATGGAGGCGGCTGACAGGGAAGTCGTTGTAGAGTGAGTAATCCCCGCTCAAGTACCCCTCCACGTGACCTGGCAGATGGGCAGGCGAGGCTGGCTTCCCTAGGACCGGTCTGCCTTGCTGGGACCGGTGAGCGTGACTGGCTGGCAGAACCTCCATGGCCGCCCCAGGGCACACTATAAGGCGCTAAGTCCGTCACCGAGTTTTTCTTTGTTGTAACCACTGGAGCAGAATTTCTTCCGCCTGCTGTTGTCTGATTAAGTTAGCTTTGGGGGTTCGTACAGCTTTCACTTGGAGTTGGCAGATTGACGTGTTGAAAAGAGTCACCCTTCAGCACCGACATAGAACTATTGTGTCGGCCGCCCATTGTTGCAGGCCCAGCACAGAGGCGGCGTGACCTCTGGCTCTGACACATTGTTTATTGCAGACACTTTTTCACGATTTGTTCTTTTTACCGTTCAATCTTACTCCATCCTCATAATTCCTATCGTTTTCTGTGCATCTGATGTAAAATGTTGCCGTAGATCATATTGATGAGCGAGCGGATCGTGGCTCATGCGGCAGGAGGGGCTGGTGGTTTGCCAAGACGAGCCATTCTTCTCAGAAAACAAACAACCTGCCCTTCCTTGATGACGTCAGCCACAAGTCAGACAACAGAGTGTCCAAAAGGGGAAGGGAGGGAGGATTATTTTCGGCATGAAGCATACATTAAATAGAGACCTAAATGACGCTTTTATGCAGCTCGTTCGCGCTGGCCATGGCCAGAATACATGGTTGTTGTCACGAATCAGGATCCTCCTGATGGTTCTTAGAAGTCTTTAACGGTGGAAGTTAGCTATACTAAAATTAAGCAAAGCTTGTCGACGAATATTAAAAGTGGGTGATGGTCTTGTCTCGAGAATGTAGTCTATGTAAGACTGCTCGTCGTCCACGTCATGAAAACACGATTACTGTCAGGCTCAGCTGCCTCGGAACGGTGGAACGTGATGATCGAGAAAGGCCAGCGACTAGTGAGCGAAGCCTCGTGTGGCGGCAATGTTCTGGTGGTGAGCAGAGGCCGGGTTACTGGGTTTCGTGGAAGAGGCTAAATCATTGTGTGTGTGTGTGTGTGTCGCAATAGACCTTCTCGGCTACCTTTTTGAAGTAGGTGAAGTTGGTGATCCCCAGCTTATTTTGGGGGTCACATACTGCCAATCTGTTTTCAATTGCCATAAAGGCCACTATCAGCCCTGTTACATTATTGGTGTTGGATTAATCGAAATTAACGTGGCTGCAAATCTGCGGCGACTGCGTTAGAGGTCATTTAGGGGTGAGGGGACGACGCTCAGCGAGGATGGGACTTCGTTTTTGCGGCGCAAGGTGGTATTTGACCTCGGGTGGGTAGGGTTGGCGGTACCTGTCTTGGAGAGGCGATAGCATTGTTCCCTCGTGGTGTTTGACGTCTTTGCACACCAGGTTGTTTTACCCCGGAACAAAAGAAAAAAAAAAAAAAAGGAGGTAAAGACCCAAGATACTTCGAGGACGGCGGCTGGTGAGAGTCTTTATCTGGATGGCCGAGCTGACCCGTTTACCTTGGTTGTGCGATCTTTCCCACATTGTGTGTGTGTGTGTGTGTGTGTGTGTGTGAAGAGGATGAAGAGGTTCATTATGTAAGAAAAATTCCCATTAGATGGAAACTTCAGCAACTGACCCGATAATGTGCGCTCTTCGTTCACTTGCCAGACTCACGAAGATAATGGCGATTCCCCATGCTTCAGTATTAATTACTAGATTATAATAAACGTAGTTATTGTCTAGAAATAAAATAAGATAACTTCTCTGGTAGTGTTGCATTACTCATTTTTTTCTTCTTGCCCAACAGATACGCTTAACCTGAGTGGCGGCAGCTGGAAGGAGCCATCCCTGCCGCTGCCTTCCTCCATGACTTCCACCTCAAGCAGCAGCAGTAGTGTCCACACCTCCTCTCTCCTGCCGGGGACGACCCACACCTCCTCTCTCCTGCCAGGGGCGGCGCACGCCCATCACTACCTCCCGCAGCCCTTATGGAACTTGGCCTACTAAGGGTTCTACGCTTACCGAGCACCGGGGCCGCAGCCACAGGGGCCAGGGTATCCCTCCCGCCGGGGACGCTGACGGGGACACCATGACCGGTTTTGCCAATAGAAAATCAAGGCGATGAAAGATATCTCCTTCAGAAGACGAGTGACTGACGCGATGAAAGACTCGGTAATGGGGTCATGCAATTTCCAGACGATGTGACGGCCTGTTCAGCGACCGGTCCCCGGCCTCCCCTTTTTGCCTCTCACCTTTCACTCAGGAGTTCCTTAGAACCTTTTATCGACTCTGATTACTGTTACTGTTTACAAAGCTCACACTTCAGTCTCCTCCTTTGCTCATAGCTTCCCCCCCTTGCCCCAGCCCGCGGCCCCCACGTGCCCTTCAGAACCAACACTGTGCTGTGATATGCCGTGCTGGCCTACGGAGCCTCGTCGCGATTGTCAGTCCTCCTCGTCGTGGTCATCGTCATTATCAATGTCGTCGCCAATCATTAGCATAGTAGCAAGATGACCGACTGCATGATAGCTGGTGGCCTTTTGCGCCGCTGTGGTCGTCGCCTGGTTGCTATAACAATCGTCGTCACCTTGTGATTGAAGGCTGCCGGGAGGCGTCGCGGTGGTGGCCGTGGCCTCACCGCTGCCTCCCGTACGCCTCCCCCAATCCCCTCCTCCTCTTATTAAAAGAACCAGTTGTGGTCGTCGTCGTCGTCGTGTCAAGTCGTCATCGTAGTGAGTAGTAAAGGTAGAGTCAGCCCGAGTCACCGTGGAGGGTTGAGTGGTCTCTCTCCCCCTCGGGGCGGGCCCAGCGCCCCCCCCCCCCCCCATGGGGGAGCCTCTCCTTTCATCACCTCGGCTAATTATCTCATGGTGTACTATTAAGTGTGGAAACTTATGGGTGTGCTTACGTACGGGAATTTCTAATGTTAATCATAATACTGATAATAATTAATAACACAGGGGTTAGTTAAGTCAGTGAGTGTTGTCGATTCACTTTGTTAGTATCTAGTGTCATGCTGTTCCAGTCACTCCATCCTATGGCAATATTACACTGTTATTTACACCTGCCCCTTCGGTGCGAGTTCTTGGACGACACTCGAGGGACGCTGTCAGTGGCTGTTATCCTCCCATTTACCTCTTGGGTCCTGAGCATCAGAACTTCCCACTCAAGTGTTGTTCTGGAAGTCGGGCCTAAAAGTCTTGCACAAACGATGCTTCAGACATCAGTGTATTAAGCTTGTCGGCATTAATTAGTGTTTTGTAAAGCTGAGTAGGATTTTTTTTTCATAAAATAGTGAGAAGTGAAAAGTAAGACACGTGTTAGGGTAGATTCTTAGGTGTTAACTTTAGCTCTTCTTGGAAAAAATAATAAAAATACGCTTATTAGAATCCATGAACCAGACATTGTGGTCATTAACTCATTTTCATTCACTTAGTTTATTGTTAGGTTGTATAATTAGTCCTAACCATTTAAGTTAAACTAATTTTGTTATTTTATTTATAGACTTGTCTTGTTTAAGTCTGTCGACATTCGCTCCTTTCCATAGTAATTCTTTCAATTCTTCCAACTTCCAAGGTTTATAGTGTCAGTACAATTGAGTTGTGTCATCCTTATTTAATTTCAGAATGCATCAAACTTTGATTTGCATTTAAATAAAATGCATAATTGCTTCATTGTAATGTAATGATACATTGTATCAATGTTTTAAAGATTCATGATTATATGAGTCATCAGTGAAGGATACCTTAGTCGTGGCATTGTAGATGTACGTAATGATTGAGTCATTGTAGTAAGGATTGAGTCTGTTGTGGGTAGGTTGAGAGGCTTCCGAAGTGAGGCGCTGCGAGTCGCCGCCCGCCGACCCCCAGGGCTGCCGGGGGCCGGGGGGGCGGCTGCTTCGCGCCGCCGGGAAACATTTTTATCCCGTCCATATCAGGAAGTAAAAGTATTTCCCGGTGCGAGTTACGGCTTCCTCACGCGCGGAGTCCAGTTCATCATGTATGTTCTTCGACGTTCTTTATGTAGGCGTCAGCCATGTTCTCCATGTAAGGTGTGCTTAGAGTTCAAGCCTGGCAGACTGAGTAGTGATATCCGGTACGATGGCGCCAGAAGCTGGTATCAGAACTTCTGTGTCTTGTTCGACTCATGGATTGTATGTTTAATATTTAAGACAAGGAAACAATCTTGGCATGCGCTCCGTTCTGTCCCTCCCACGCTCCACCTTGCAATGTAACGATGAGGGTCGAGGCAGTAAGCTTCCGAGGCTGCCGGTGTTTGGGCCACGAGCAGGAGCCTGTGAGGGGCAACACGAGCGCTTGTCGAACCTAGACTCATTCTGCAGGATCATCAGCAGCTCCTGGCGGGGCAGGTCATCGGGTGGTGGAAGCCTTAGGTCTTTGGTAGCTTCTGGACGCCATCTTGAGCCGCTCCACATAGCTGATTACCCTTTAAGAGGCCAAGATGCTGCAGGCACATAACAGTGTTACCTCCATTTTATATCTGTAGTGGTAATTATTTCGTAAATCTAGAGAACCATGTGCGACTTGGCATTTGCTTGTGTATGATGCAATGATACTTTAACAATTCCAATGTCGTAGAAAGTATGTCCACAACTCGACATTGTAACATTTCACTACCTGAGTTGCAAGTTTTCATCTCTGGGCAGCAGCGAAAAATTCCATCATGTATTCGCAGGTTGTTGAAATAGTGTTGAGAGTCACTGATGTCATTGTGAGGGTCGCTGTGTGGTCATGCTCGGTGAACTCTTGTGACGCACTTGGTGTTCGGACGTGTCAACTCTGCGTGCAATAAGTCTTTCAAAATGTCATGATTGCAGCAAAATATACTGGTTGCAAGGCAGCTTATGTTGATTAGGCTTCTTTCAGACTCAAACCTATTTTTGTGATGCTAACTTTAGCTTTCATGTACATATGTACAAAATGTACAAATGTACATAAAGAAGCCTAATTTGTTTGAAAACAAATTGTATCTGTGATTCATTTTGGTGCGTTGGAGACGGTGCATCTTAGCTTGTAAATATTCATATTTGTATATTTAATGTGTACAGGAAAGTAATTTTGCACTTGTGCTTGGATTTTAACGTGTCAAACTTGTGATATGTGAGAATAAAACTAAAAGCCATTTACACAAAGCTTTCCCTTCCCTTCCCTGACTTCCCTTCGCCATGACAAGCTGCCGCTGCCCGAGGCGGCGCGCGGCATCATCAGAAAACCATAAAGTTCAAACACTTGATGCAGCAGACTCTGGGAACGATTACTGGAAAACAATAAACTTGTTTATATTCCCAGAGACGGACACACATACTCACCTATATGAGAAAACTCAAAGGATTCCAAACATAACATGATACAGCTCAGACTGGAAAGGAATGAAAAGTAACAACAACAAAAAGAGCCATAACCTATTTGTCACTGGCTTAAGAGTAAAAATAACACGTGTACAGACAACATTACTGAGCATGAGCCAAAATCAACAGGTTATTGCAAACGGTTTACCCGGACCTCTTATTTACCCTACACCTTTAGTGTACGACGGCATCTGTTTTTTCACTAGCGTTACTGGTCACCTCGATGTGTGTGTGTGTGTGTGTGTGTCCCCGGCCCATCATCTGCTGATCAGAATAAGTTAATAGGAGGACGAGGACGCGCCCACGACCCGGGAGGACAAGAGAGGGCCATAAACGATCATTCAAAGGACCACCGCTGGCTCATGAGTCGTGCTCTAAAACACACACACACACACACACACACACACACACACACAAGGGGGATTGGTGAGCGCATTGGAGGGGAGAGGAGACTGGTAGGTTAAGAGGAGTAGAAAGATGTGAGTGGAGTAGAATCTGTGTTTGCTAATGACATTCTGATTAAGCTGAGCACTGGCAAAGCTTCAGCCGAGACTGGGACTATATTGCTCGATAGTACATGAATAATAGCGGCTCTAGGGAGCGTGAATACTATAATGAGAAGCACTAAGCGTTGACTCGTGTGTGTTACGGGTTTATCGGGGAAGGAGGAGAAGAGATGCGATAATAATTCGCTATTACTGATTAAACAAGGAAAAAAGGTTACACAGAAAAACTGTAAAAAACAGACAGGTCGCAAAGGACTTTCTTTTTATTTATTTTTTTACGTCGCTGCCTTTTGCGCCGGTAGGCATCTTCCCGGTGGGGCCTAGTGGTCAGCCCAAGGCTTCTTCCCGGTGGGACCTGATGGTCGGCCCAGCCCGTTTTGGCGCAGGCGAGTGTAAGAGTTTGCAGAATCCATACGTAACATTTGCTGTGAATCAGCTATGCAGCGAGAGTGCAGCTGTAGTGTTGCCTGGTGCTTGGCGGTCACAGGGACTGCGAGTGAGCACCGTGCAATGAGCGGTGGCAGCATGTAGGTCTCACGCATTGGCTTGTTTACACAGTGGTGGTGGTGGCGCCTCACCTCCTACAGTCGCAACGCCATATAATGCTTACTTCTAGACGTACCTCGTTAAAAGCATTTACGTAAGACACATTCGAAACACGACTGTTGCCTTACGCTGTATTTATATTTACATCCTATTGCTATTCAAGTCACACCGAGGGTTGCGGTGCACCATTAATTCCATTCACAACACAAACAAGTGACTTTTCTTTAGGTAACTTCGTCAGTTGAGGACAGTTACCTACGACGCAAATGCAACAAGGATATCGCTTTAACGTTCGTGTTACAAAGCCTCATTGCTATTCACATTGTTGCACTGCAGGCACGGCTACGCGGAATATTTAGTGTTTATTACAAACGACAAAATAATCTGAACCACTGTTGGGGCATGAGGCGTGACAAGTCAGTCAACGAAGCGAATACAAAAGAAAAAAAAAAAAGCAGGACCGACAGGCTTGAGTTGGCAGTTGTCACGCTGCCGTCGACTCAGGTAACAGTAGGAACGCCAGGTGATGCAAACAAAGAAACTGCCGCTATTGTTGAAGGGCTGGTGAAGCTGCCACGTAAATCAGTCAGCGGCGTGACGGTGACGATGACTGACTGTGACGTTAGGAATGACTGAGACAGAAACTACGTCCGCTAACTTTCTTGCATTCTGTCAAGCAAGCAAACGACCACGTCCCCGAAACAGACACGGCGAAGACAAAACCTGAGAAAACATGAGAACTGCTGCGTGGTTGAACCGAAGACCACCACACAGGGGAGGACCGTAAAAATGTGCGTGTTCGTGTGTGTGTGTGTGTGTGTGTGTGTGTGTGTGTGTGTGTATGTTTGCGCGACTACCTTCATTAGTAGTATCAATATTTCTTCACGCGGAGCAAAACAAGACATCCTGATGCCGGTAGATTACTTGTCGCCGTCCTTGTTATTGCTGATGCTATCTCGTGTGTCGCCGCAATCATTCCTGCGGTCTGAGGCGAGGTAGCAAATGGCATTGTCGTGGCAGGAACAGTAAGTGAGGGTTTAGTGCGGCAGCTCGCGGTAAAGATGTTGCAGTTTATGATAGATGACGATGACTGGCCGATGCAAACAAACAGGCGGGTAGGAAAGTGGCAATGACGTGACAGAAGGTATTATTGTGTCGATAACGACTGATTGGTTGATTAAAATGACGATACGGACAAGGAACTACATAGACCGTTTAAGAAAGAGAAGAATGATCCTGATGAAGCTGAACCTTCACTCACACACACACACACACACACACACACACACACACACACACACACACACACACGACATAAATAGAGCAAGAAGAGAAAGAAAAAGACAGGACGTTAAAATAGCCACAAGGACAATGAAGGAGTGGCGTGAAACCTTAACTCCCTCTCACCACTACAAACATATCCTTTAGGGCGGCCTGGCTCCCTGAGGCGCCCGTCTCTAGTCCTTACTGGCGCCCTTGTCCTACTGGGAAGGGGAAGTTGCGACACAGAGCGACCTCTATACGTGTGCGATCTGTTCCTCCCTCCATCTCTCCCTCCGCTTGTCCTTACTTATGGTGTGTCTTGCAGTGTGTTTGCCTGGCATCAGCTTAGTCACTGGTTTGTTGCTATTGTTGGTGTTTCTTGTTCATCATCTCTTGGTTCTTTTACCTTTTGTTTCTCTTCTTCTTTCTCCACTATGTCTTTTGGTACTCGTGTTTCCATTAATCACTCTTCACTTTTCTGTATCATTCTTTTTTCTTGTTCTTGTTCTTATTCTTCTTTCTCTTTTTCTTCTTCTTTTACTTTTTTGGTGTCCTTGTCGTGTTTATTCTTCATCGCATGTTTGCTTCTCACTCGACCACTACCTAAAGGCCACTAACTGTTCTTGAACGAGTGATGGTTATCTTATTACTTTGTTGTCACAGTGTGTGTGTGTGTGTGTGTGTGTGTGTGTGTGTGTGTGTTGCTGATTACATTTGCTAATTGCATGCCGTAAAAAAGCTTACCAGGTGTAGATGAATCGTCGTTATTTTTATACTCCTAATAATTTTATCCAAGATTTTTCTGGGAAATTACCCCCCACCCCCCACCCCCACACACGTACACACACACACTCACCCCCACACACCTGCCCACTAGCTCCCCCCTACCCCCCAGAACACACACACACATGCAGCTAATTCAAGATTCTCCCCCAGCACTTTTTATAACCCTCACAAGGCACGTCATCTTTCTCCCCAAATAAATTTTCTTTTCCTTTTATAAACTCGAGAATGAGTTTATCATTTACTTACTCATCATGTTGACAAAGCTGCACCAATTAACCTAGAAACGTTCTTCATTTTACTCAACCTCTTTCGAAAGTGATATTTGAATTAAAACTATACGTAAAGAGGTAATTCGTAGGATGTTTGTGCCGTGGCTTATTCGTTTACTTCTTTTATTATTTTCCTTCTTTAAACTTTGTTTTCAGAAGAATTGAAAACATGGTCGTCGTATACTGAACTATTTATTTCCGTGAATTAGCGTCAGAAAAGGATAAATGGTAAATGTATGTGTATTTTATCCAAAGTGCGAAGCCTCACGCTTCGCAAATAAATACCAAGAAAAAAAAATAAACATACGATGAAGACAACATTTGCAAAAGAAAGATACGAATGACGACAGACTTCGAAAGATCGACAAAAAATTATATATATGGACAGAACAAAACAAGTTCAAACTTAAAATTCAGTTTTCGGTATACGGAGAATGTAAGTAACTCAGATGCTAAAATAACTTGGAAACCTTCTCGTAACAGCTCATGACTCTCTAGTCAATAAAAATGCATAAAAAACGGGGGAAAAAATCCAGTGAGTGTAAATTTGACTAGGGTAGAATTTTTGGAATCTTTGATCAATGCCGCTCAGGGTCAGAGGAGCATACAAGTGGTCGAGATCAGTTTAGTGCCGCGGGGGTAGAGGAGGGGGAGGAGGAGGAGGAGTAACAGGAGGGGGAGGGGGGGTTCGTGGTTGTGATGGTGCAGTGTGCTGTGTTGTCTCAAAAGCGTGTGGATTCTTCGAAGATGTGACGGTGAAGGTGGATGGCCGGGCAGTGTTTGAAGGTTGTCTGGTGCGTTAGTTGCTGGTACTGTTGTCAGGAATCTGTCGAGGGAGTGGAGTGGCTGCCTGGGTGGGGGAAGGTTGCAGTGTGGCTTTAGTATGTGGTATGTGTCGAGCTGGGTGGCAGGCTGGTGATGGTGTGAGTGTGATT
>NC_066523.1:8249165-8339165 GCF_024679095.1 Eriocheir sinensis | reverse complement strand
TGTGTGTGTGTGTGTGTGTGTGAAGATTACATATTCAAATAAACTTGTGGTTGCAAAACATAAAAACAATCGAATTTTTAAACTCGATCACACACCGAGGAGAACAATCACTGTATAATGACTTACGAGTATATTATTATTATTATTATTATTATTATTATTATTATTATTATTATTATTATTATTACTGCTGCTGCTGCTGCTGCTGCGTGGAGTGGGTGATGGGCTTCACTAGACCGGACTTTCATTACACAACCCTCGGAAATGAACACTCAGACGCTTGGATAATCAGGATATTCAGCCTGAGTTAGGGCGCTGTTGATACTGAGTGAACAAAGCAAGATTATTGTGTTTTTTGTGCAGCATCACGGAAGGGCTGCCTGTGGAATTTATTTGCTCTGATTCTTTGTTAAATATTTTCAGTATAAACATTTTCCTTAACCTTAGTGCGCTGCTCGTCTTGCTTACATAATTCTACTTATTTATACAACACTCGCTCACCTCGAGGCATGAGGAAAGAGTAAATCAAATAGGTAAGTCTTATCAGGGGAATCTTAAAGGGGAACCATTTTTTACAGCCACTTTACACACCTTCAAAGAACCTTCAGTCGTCCTTCTCCTCCCTCGCTGCTCAACATTCGTTTCGGGAACATTATAAAAATTCTCCTCAGTATAAATTCCCTTCCGACCTATTCTCGGAACGCAACATTAAAATTCAAAGAGATTCAAGTAGCTATCAAGGACGAGGGCATTAATCTAATGAGGTGTATCGATCCTCCTCTCTGGCCAGGTAAAGTGCAGGGAGCATCACTCACACGCCTCGCTCGGCTACACTGACTTTACTTACACGTTTTCGAGATTACTATTCGAGGCTCATGAAGCAGGAAGCCGAGTGATGGATAACCGTGAAGTGAGCCATCGAGGAACAAGGAGACAGCGAAGGGAATTGCTACACCGACACACTGTGAGTCGCGACCTTCACCGCCTACCGCTGCAATGATTCACTTTCCTCAAGAGAATGTCGTCACGCTCACTATTCATCTGAGGCAATGTTCTCTCATTCTTGGCACGCACTGTTTGCCCACTCGCCGTCCCCTGCGTCTGACGCCCAATATATACTGCCTCTGAGTAGCTGGGGCCTGAATGCACGACCTAACTACCTTGGCGAGACGAGAGAGCGAGGAGAGACATGGAGGGGTCGAGCAACAGGCGGCGGCAGGGTGTGAGGAGGACAGGGAAGAGTATAAGTGCTTGGTAAAGGGGAAATGTTCAGAGCCTGAGGAACAGAAAGGGACGTCTGAATATGGAAAACAAGGTAGAGATCAACAACAACAACAAAAAAAGCAAATGAGAGAAGGTGCACTGCATAACAATAAAAAAGTATGAGAGGGCAATAAGAGGCAAGAGTATTGAGGGTAGGAAGGGATGCGAGAAACAAAAAGGGACGCTCGAGTAAGGAAAAACAGGGTACAGAACAACGGAGAGCAGCAAGAAAATGAGTCAACAGTGTGTCTCACGGTGAGGGGGACAGCATGCAACAGAGGGCGACGTGCAGAGAAACAGGCCACTCTTGAAAGAAGAAGAGCAGGGAATGTAGCAACATGGGAATGTAGGTGACAGGGAACAACTACAAAAGAAGAGCAGGGGACTTATGAGGTAGTGATCATTATGGGACGAGCACAGCAACTAAAGGTGGGTGCAGGGAGACAAACTATCGAGGTCGCAGAAGGTATATATAGATGACAAGGAGTAGCAACCAATCAACAATAGGAAACACTACAAGGCAAGCAGGAAAACTGTAGCCTCACTTTAAAAGAAAAAAAAAGATGGTCAGGCACGCTTTTACTAACAATTATTTACAAAAAGGATGACGGCCAAGACCTTAAAAGAAATTAACGAAATACTTGCCGGACAGCCTCTGAAGTAAAAGTATGAAGGCGGAGAGGGAAAAATTTCGAGGCATAATTAATCTCCGAGGAGGTCTTTTGAAGGTGCGCAAGTCAGTGTGAGAAGAAGGAAAATACGAGGAGCAAATATGTGCCAGAAAGTGCTTACTGGTGGAGAGTGAAGACCAGGGATTGAAGACACTGTTTACCCTGATTAAACATTACATCACCCGGCATAAAACAGAGACGGCAATGTATAAATTTACGAAGGATCGAGCAGTAGGGGCACTGTAAACACACACACACACACACACACACACACACACACACACACAACCACTCCATTCAGAAGAACAGTGTCCATTGTGAAGGCGATATGAGATAGGGGAGATTATGAGACTGAAAGAGCGCGGCGAAAGGAGAACTGATACCACGAACAGGCCTTGATTTTACCTTATTCATCTCTCTTAAATAATGGTGTGTGTGTGTGTGTGTGTGTGTGTGTGTGTGTGTGTGTGTGACGAGAACGAGGAATGTGCAGGCTCTAGCAGAGGCATAAATGAATGAGGAAAAGAAGAACAGATCAACAGACCCAGAATAAGTATAAGGAAAAGAATGACAACGTGAGTAAAAAACACATGGACAAAAGAAAAAGGAATATAAGACTAATTCATAAGAGTGATGAAAAAGGAGAAATTACCAGCTCCGCAAAAACCCTAAGGGAAAGAAGGGAATAAGGTTATGGGAAAGGTCAGCGTCAAGGGTTAATGAGCACCGCTGTTCGCCGTGTGCTGGGGCGACTCACGCGGCTGTTTCGGCGGCTTTGGTGTGTCGAAACGCGTCACGCCCGATCCGCGCGAGTCGGGAAAGTTGTTGGACCGGGAAAACTTGTGCAAAACTGGATATGGACTGGTTTCTATATGGTTTTCCCCTCTGTGATACCAAAACTAGGGTGGAATAGTGAGGTTGACGTTGATCTTTCTGCATAAACAAGATAAGTAAGAAAGAGGGTGTAAATTAGGGCATAGAGAGGATTGATAAGATAGATAGATAAGATAGGAAAGGTTTAGGATAAGTAAGGAGACATATAAAATCTTTTTGCGTTAACAAGAAAAGTAAAGAGACATGAGAGAAACGGGACATCGACTTGTTTTCTTTTGTCTTTTGTCGTGTGAAAACTAAGACGGCATTATAGTTGACGATTCTTCTTCTCCACAAAGAAAAGGACCTCCCGCCCCCAAGGAGAAAATAATGCACATACAGTAACACATGGAGATTCCCTTTTATTTTCATGCAGTGTTAAAATGATGGCGAGCTAATAGAGTTGACGTTTATATTCCCACGTAAACAAAATGAGCAACAAAACATCTTAAAAACAAACCGGATGTGATTTACTTTCTTTTTCCCCAGGTAGTGCGAAAAATAAGACGACAAACTCTAGCTGACGATGTTTTTTTTTCTTCTAATTAAACACAACTAGTAAATAAATGAGTGCAAAATTGGACATGGACTACATTTGTTCTTTTTCAGTAACGCAAACATCAAGGCGAAATTCTAAGGCGGACAAAGATCTTTCTACTAAGGTTAAATAAGGGTGAGGAAAAATCGTAATGGGACAGTGACCGAGTTTTTCCTCCTTCGCAACGTCAAAAAAAAAAAAGCGATTCACTACAGTTGACGCTGACTTTTTATTGTGCAGCAAGGAGGCAAGCCGAAGGCGAAACAGAAGGAGATAAAATAACTTCAGCTAATTTAGTGGTCCCAAAAAGAGGACAAAAGGAGATTCCAAACAACTTAGGAGAAAGAAAACGTGTGAAGACTGGCGATGATCTAATTATTCTTGCTCAGTCGTGAAAACATAAAGGCTGATACGTTTTTTTTTTCTACTCAAGCACAAAGAGTAAGGAGACGTGTGGATTTTAGTCAACTATATTTGTTCTTCATCTTTCTGTAGTGTAAAGAGTAGGGCGAGACATTGAAGCTGATCCAAATACCTTTTTCCGCCACTTAAACAAAATCAGTAAAGAAACGTGTAAATATTGGGGCACAGACTAGTTTTTTCCTCTTAAAGTGCAGGAATTCGAGATACAAGAGACTGGATTGTTCAGATTCTCCGCGTCTTACACAAAAGGAGTAAAAGTGAGTGAATGCAAATTATTAGTTTACACAGAGCAGGTCAACTATCGATTTAGGAAAAAAAGAGAACAGCAAGGAATAGAAGAAAGTTATCGAGCACAAGGAGGTCATGTGACAGGGGAGGGAAGTATGAGCAACAGGCACGCGGACAAGAGGCCAATGGGAGACTGATAATAGTGTTGCAAGAAGGAAAGAGTATGCCAAGGGTTCATTACATAGTAGGCATCAGATTTTTTTTGTATATGTGTGTGTGATCAATGCAAACAACAACAAAAATAATAATAATAATAATAAGAATAAGAATGACAATAATAATAACGATCAAGACCTTCCTCTTGTCCTCTCTTCGACACACGTGAGGCTCAGCGGAAGCCTTGTTGCGGTCAGGCGGTCACAAGTCTTCTGCGTCACGGTCCCCAACGCATCATAACCGGGATTGGCCTCCACCACTGCTGTAACAGGACACGTATTACCGCCTTCTATGTATTCACTCGCGTTGGCATTCCCTCAGGCCCCGCGGATGTTGTATTGTGCAGTGGCTTATCAAAAGTACACACAGACAAAAGGGAAATCGTTAGATATAGAAACTCGTGTGAGCGATAAGACAAACAAGCAAATGAGTGTTAGCGGAGGAGCTCGGAGTGTTGCATAAGCTAATCCTGACCACGACTCTCTCTCTCTCTCTCTCTCTCTCTCTCTCTCTCTCTCTCTCTCTCTCTCTCTCTCTCTCTCTCGACATTGTGTGTGGTGGGTTTACCGCAGGATCAGAATTGACTTCCTGCTGAATGATCACACACACACACACACACACACACACACACACACACACAAGCAGAGGCTAGCTCCTTGTGTGTGTGTGTGTGTGTGTGTGTGTGTGTGTGTGTGTGTGTGTGTGTGTGTAATTGCGTGCCTGCCATAGTTGTGTCGCAGGTGTGTGGTGACTGTGAAACCTTTGAGTTGTTGTTGTTGTGGTGGTGAGCCGTGACGCTGCTACCGCTCTTGTTCTTGTTGCTGTTATTGCCTTTCCTGTTGTCGTTGCTGTTGTTGAGTTTTTGTCATTTCCACTCTAGACTTCCCATTTATTTGGCAATATGTTAATGGAGCGACAGACATAAAAGAGGCGGGTTAGCCTATACAATGCAGCTCCTGTAAACCTAACCCCACCTAACCTCACTGTCCATGACTTTGTCCAACCACTCATCCACCACTCTATTGGCAAACCAATTCTTGCCTACGTCTTTGTTGAATCTGAATCTATCTAGGTTTAAACCGTTGCTACATGCAGACCTTGTTCAATGACACGAAAACCTCAAATGCCATCATCTCAATATAACGAGGATGAAAATAAATTGTAATGCATAAAGTGATGTACCCTTTAACGTGAGCATAGAGTGAGACGCGGGATATCTGATACACATAAAGTGAGAACAAAAGCCTATTCAGTATCACTGGTCATGTCTCGTCGTGCGTGTGTGTGTGTGAGTGTGTGTGTGTGTGTGTGCTGCCCAAAATGTTTCGATGTCTGGCCACGTTATTGTTCTGTGTACGTACCCATGTTAGAAGTTATGCATATGTATGTGGCTCGTGTTTGAGAGTATTTCGGACAATTTATTGCTTCTGTATAATTCCTGTCTACGCTTTCCTATGTGTGTGTGTGTGTGTGTGTGTGTGTGTGTGTGTGTGTGTGTGTGTGTGTGTGTAACTATTGACGACTTAGTTTTAACGAATCTGAGCCTGAAGTATATGTATCTATATATTATTTTTACACATTTATTTTAGGTTCACCCAAAAACGGAGAATTGTTGTTTGGTCGTCTTTTGCATACCAGGAGGCGATAACTTTCTCACCACAGTTCCTATCCTAAAAAGTGTAAGACCCTGGAAAGCCATAAGAGTGTGGGACTAGACCTAAACTGTCTCTGTCTGGCTAAGAAATCGAATCCCACCAACCACTAAACCACGGGGCCGGTCATCGTGTGTGTGTGTGTGTGTGTGTGTGTGTGTGTGTGTGTGTGTACTCTGCCAAAGCCAAACACGTCTTAATGAGCCAAATGACAGCCGTCCTTGCCCGTCTGTCTGTACCCTAAGACATTATTATGGTTGGAACACTTACTCTCTTTTATAATCTTTTTTCCAACTCCAGTCCCACCTACATACTTTTCGGTCCGTCTGTGTGTTTGAGTCTCTCTCTCTCTCTCTCTCTCTCTCTCTCTCTCTCTCTCTCTCTCTCTCTCTCTCTCTCTCTCTCTCTCTCTCTCTCTCTCTCTCTCTCTCTCTCTCTCTCTCTCTCTCTCTCTCTCTTTCTCTCGTTTCCGGTCCTCACTCAACTCATCCTTCGCCTCCTTTATCATCACCCACCACACACTTCCTCTTGCATCACCACCACCAGAATCACAATTACCACTGCCAGCTGTGAGACAATATCCTCTCTCTCTCTCTCTCTCTCTCTCTCTCTCTCTCTCTCTCTCTCTCTCTCTCTTATACACACTAAAATAAAACCAGTTACATTACCATACGTATAAATCTACCAACGTTACGAGCCTGATGAACTCTCGTCACATGGCATGAGTCCGCGTTTACTTTGTACCTATAAATACACAGGTGGTGGTGGTGGTTGTGGTGATGGTGGTAGTGGTGGTGGAGTGACGGCGGCGCCAGGTGCGAGGACCCCCCCCGGGGTATGGCACGGCAGGAAGGTTTCTAAGATGCGCGCCTGTCACTGGCTTGGCAGAGGGTAATGGCTGAGTCATCAAGAGCTCGAGTGTTGAGGTAGCGAGAGCCACGTTTGTTGAAACCTCCCCTAATAATAGTCCATCCGGCTCGATAGGGGAACGAGGATCACGTCAATATGATTTCAGCTTCCGCTGCCTTAAGTCACTCGTCTCCCCCCTGACCCTTGCCTTGAGGGCCCTTTTGCTTGGCTGTTGCACCATCAAAGGTTACAAGCGGCTCTTGTAGCTGTTATGAAGCGTTGTGAGCATTCTTTTGGCGTGTCATATGACTGACCTTGCCGTTCCCGCTCAACGCTGCCACACACACATCGCTGAGGAGGGTGAGTGGCAGGCTGCACCTCAATAACCTTTCAGCATTTGCAATTATTCGCTTCGGCTATTTTCTTTGTTGAATGTATTGATTTAGTTTGGTCACATGCATTGCGAAACTATATATTCATGCATCACAAATCATTTTGAAAACAGGAACAAACGCAGGGCCACACATTATATGAAGTTGTGGCGCCTTTCCCCTTGAAGTGCTCCCACTGACATCCCGAGTACAATGTAGTGGCGACACGGGCCGTGGCGCCGCGCCAACCAACAAACAAAAGCTTCATACCTCCCATTCTCCGCAAGACAAAACTATATATATATATATATATATATATATATATATATATATATATATATATATATATATATATATATATATATATATATATATATATATAGCGTACTGGACCCACATTCGCCGCGTGATGGACGACGCGGGTTCGAATCCTCACGCTACCACTCGGATTTTTCGGTCACCGCCGAGTGGCTTAAAACTACCCACATGCTGTCCTGAAGACCACCCATCAACCCGGACTCTAGAGGAAGCCGTCCAAGCGAATCAAGTATGAGTTCCGGGGAGCAGCATGAGCCAATGCAAGATGGCGCCACTATAAACACTCGCCTGCGCCAGAACGGGCTGGGCCGACCATCAGGCCCCACCTGGAAGATGCCTACCGGCGCAATAGGCAACAACGTTAAAAAAAAAAAATAATAATATATATATATATATATATATATATATATATATATATATATATATATATATATATATATATATATATATATATATATATATATATACCTTTATTTACGAATGCATTTATTTTGTCAAGTTCTTTACTCCGAGGCCCAGTGTGGAAAGCAGTCGCACCAGCACAAAGCCAATATAGTTAATGTTTTGAGAAGCTCATGAGTGTTCGGTGCACTAAGCACAGGCCGTCACATCGCAGCCCCTTCCTGCCGTGTGTCGGGCCTGCCGAGGTGACCCGTGGCCCACAAGGTAGACAGGACAGACAGGGCATTCCTTCCCTGCAGCAGCTCATGACTTGGTCCGGCCACACCTGGTGCGCCGCCGCCCTCCCCCCTCCCTCCCTCTCCACCAGTCGAAGTGTGTTAAGACCTCGTTAAAGTGTCTCGTTGACTTACGGTGCGTGTGTATATAGATGTGGTACAGGAGGCTATGAAGACATCAGAATTACGGCAGAGACCTGCAGCAAGAACAACAATTATGTCATGATTATTAATTGTAATTTTGATGAGATAATTTTGTCATACGGATGAAGGGGGAAGGCATTAAATACGAAGTAGCGTGAACATAATTTACGCTTCACGTGACTGAGGGAGCCGCCTCCACCACACGGACGGGCCAATAGGGAACAAAAGCAAAAAATAACACTTTAACACGCAACCACTTTGTTAACCCAGTAAGCTTCCAAACCTCTCCCGCACCTGCCAACCCCCCCCCCCCTCCCCGCCTGCCCAGGCCTCACCTGACACACAAACCCACAACCCCAAAACACGCGGCCTCTTACCATCAGCCAACGATCGCCTACCTGCCCCGCCCCGCCCCGTCCCGCCCCGCCCATTCCCTCTGCCGGGCCCAAGAGCCGTTCCGCAGCTGCACGCCTTCTTGACCCTTTCACCTGCTGCAGGTGTTCACTATTTGGTGAACACCTGCCTATTATGCGCCCTAGCATACACATGCGCGGGTATATTTACACACACACACACACACACACACACATACGCCCACTGACCTCCCAATCAAAACCTATAAGGAATTTGCCCCTGAACTTGCCACCCCCATTTGCTCCATAATAAATGTTTCACTTGAGCAAAACACTTGCCCTAGCGACTGGAAAACTTCCTTTGTCACTCTCATTCCCAAAATTTCCACCCCACAGTCCCTTAATGACCTAAGGCCAATCGCCATCACGCCCATTCCCAGCCTCATTTGTGAAGATTTTATTTTTAACTGGGCTTATGATGATATTAGTAGCCTCATAGACATCCAATAATTTGGCAACATGAAGCACTCCGCCACCACTCATTGCCTGGTCAGCTTTCTAGATTTCATACACAGCCACCTGGACAAACGAGACACCTCCCTTGCCCTTGCTTTTGTCGACTTCAGGAAAGCATTTGACCTTGTAGACCACACTGTTGTCATTACTAAGGCCATTGAGCTGGGGCTTCACCCTAATACTGTATCGTGGCTGATTGATTTCCTCAGCGCACGCCAGCAAATAGTTCGCTCCCAGGGCACGGTCTCCCCTCCTCTTGAGCTGACGTGTGGCGTCCCGCAAGGCACTAAAATGGGTCCGCTTTGCTTCTTGGTGCTCATTAACGACTCTCTCATGGACACACCGCATCCCTGGAAATATGTTGACGACAGCACCTTGGGCGTCCCCGTCAACAACAGGGTTCCAGACTATGCACCTCTTCAAGCGTCGCTCGACAACCTTCAGGCATGGACGGTGGACAACAGTGCCACTATCAACTACACCAAGACCATGGTGATGCACGTCTGCACGTCCAAGAGAGATGTGCCACCTCCGCTGCTGTCTATTGGCTCACACCACCTCCAGGTTGTTCAGTCCACCAAACTACTCGGCATCACTGTGGACAACCAGCTCAACTGGAAGCTAGACGTCTCCAACACCGTCAGAGCAGCCTCCTACAAGCTGTACATGCTGCGTAGACTCAGGACGCTGGGGGCACCGGCTGCTGAGCTGTGCAGTATTTACTCATCATTCATACTGCCAAAGCTCATGTATGCCTCCCCGGCGTGGTCATCGTCCATTACCCTCACCCAACAACAGCAGCTTGAGAGGGTTCAAAAGAGGGCATTCAGGGTCATTTTAGGCCCTGACTACCACACCTACGACAATGCCCTGACCACCCTGAGTCTCCCGAGGCTCTCTGACAGGCACCAGGACGCCCTCAGAAAATTCGGAATCTCCCTGCTTCACCATCCTCGCCACCGCCACCTCCTGCCACCCGACGCCCCTCCCCCGACCCGTTTCACCAGACACCACAACATACTTATCCCCTTCAGAGCGCCGCGAACCGACCGTTACAAACGTAGCGCAGTGCCCGCGATGGTGCGGATGATAAACAATGCCCAGTGACAGTCAAACCCAAATGGCCGCAGTGGAGATCAGCACCTCGCCGCCACCCTCTTAAGTGCCCCCTTCACACTACCCTCCTTCTCCCTTATGTCTCTAATTTTAGCTCTCCCAAACCACCCCCCACCCTCTCCCTCCCTCTAGTGTAGCCTATTTACTATTAGTTTCTTGTATTCTTAATTTGTATATTTTCAGCCTAACGGCTGCCATACATTAATAAACCTATTATTATTATTATTATTATTATTATTATTATTATTATTATTACACACACACACACACACACACACACACACACACACACACACACACACACACACACACACACAAACACACACGTTTACAACTATCCAAATGAACAAACAACAAAACAAAGATTTTCTTGCATAAGGCTGTTGCATCAACTTTATATTTTCTTTCTTACTCAGTCTTCTTAACCAGGTTACCTTTTTGCATATATACACACCTTTATTTTCTCACGACCGACCAGAGGAACCAATAAATTAAAAGACCCAAACACTCTCACCCTCCCTCAGAGCCACCTGCCAGCACAACTCTCGCTCCAGTGAAAGTTTTACGACTCCATTTCATAACACGGCGATTAGTTACGATTCAGATTGTTTTCGCCCCAATATTCGTTATAAGCAGATGAAAGATACTACAGTCGCTACGAGTGGGTGCAGCGGTGGGGTAAGGAAGTTGCCTATAACGACAGTTTCAAATGATATAAAAACAGATTTAGGAACGTTTCGTGTGGTTCCAATCAAAACATCGCATCTCGGCAATCCCTCAGGGCAAAAGCGTGGCGCTGCGAGAAAATGTTAAGTCCGCCCCACGAAATATCGGCTTTCTGCCGTAAACGGAATACGAAATTCAAGCAGAATTGTGTTTTCACACACACAAACACACACACACACACACAAACATACACACATACACAAATACTTAACCCCCAAAGACACTCTTTTGCAGTGCAGCACTTGTATACAAACAACACCTGTATAACCACTGCAATGCTTGCCTTTTAATCTTGTCAGCTATGCAACAACATTATAAATTATTTAACAAATATAGAGCGCCGGTAAATGATTGCAAAAATTAATATGGAGATAAAATATTACTCTGAAACTATCATCGTGAACGTCCGATGGATTGCCTTGAACATATACGGGATATACAAACATAAAAAACAAACCTGATTTAAAAGCATTTCAGACAGGCGCGGCTCTATTCAGTATTAGCTTACATACAATAGCGTTATGGAGTGCAATATTAATAAAGCATTTGTGCAGACTAACGCGAGTGATTAATTACAAAAGGCATTTGCAGTCGTCTCTTAAACAGCTGACGGATCCAGCACTTCACTTTCCCATCATGCTCACGTTTTAGTGTTCTGTAATAATCAAAAGATGGCGAAACGGTGTGCAATCGGTTATAATGACAACAATATGTGTAACCGTATGAACGCTGGTGAAAAAAAAAAAAAAATTCCCTTGTCGCCACCACCACCGTCACCACGACCCTACGGTAACACAAACTAGTACCGCTTTCAGATCAAGTCGTCCTAGTATGAAGCATCATTTCCGTTACATTGACTGAACACTCGCACTAATAACGGGAACACACAAAGCTTCATTTCCATAATTATCTCAACTAAAAAAAAAGGAAACAGAAAATAACACTTGCTTGACCTGTTATGAGTTTTTTTTTTGAACTCCGTAAGGCAATATGATCTCAAATGAAGAAAGGTTAACAGTAACGAGACACACAAAGGTTTTTTATATTCTCATTGTCCTAGAGAGAGAGAGAGAGAGAGAGAGAGAGAGAGAGAGAGAGAGAGAGAGAGAGAGAGAGAGAGAGAGAGAGAGAGAGAGAGAGAGACACACACACACACACACACACACACAGATATATATATATATATATATATATATATATATATATATATATATAGATATATCTATATATATATATATATATATATATATATATATATATATATATATATATATATATATATATATATATATATATATATATATATATATATATATATATATATATATATACACAAAGGTAGCATGTAAGGTCAATGAAGCTTCACGTGATATAGTAGACGCAAGAAGCATTTGTTAAAGAATAAACAAGTAATGATACAAAAAAAAAAAAAACTACCTAGAGGGTCCTGGCGCAGGAGTAATTTGACGCATGAGGCGAACGCTGATCGTGTAAACACAAGATAAGACGAGGACGTGTGTTCTTGCTTGCCACGTGTGAGGGACAAGTGCAGGGAAACACAAACGATGAAACCACTCGCCGAGGCACTGTTCAAGGGACTTGCAGGGAATCTTTTGACACGTGGAGTGTGCAGAAGCAAACAATGAAGTAAACGATGATCATGGAAACACGGAAAGTGGGAAAAAAAGGTAGTAGTGGTATGAATATTATCAATGATGATGATGATGATAATAATAATAATAATAATAATAATAATAATAATAATAATAATAATAATAATAATAATAATAATAATAATAATAATAATAATAATAATAATAATAATAATGATAATAATAATAATTAAAATAACAATAATGATGTTGCGTCCCATCAGCAGCGTGGTAGGCGCCTTTTAAGCTCCACGAATTAACTAACTAACGTTAAGGTACCCGAGGCCAGGCTAAGTTTCTTTTCTCTCGTGTATCAGCGGTAGCAAAGCCCATATATCCCCCCACCTCAACACACACCTTGCGCCGCCTGCATGGCACGTATCGAACACCTGCGACAATCACCCAACACACGGACCCACATCCTCTCTCCTCGTGCTCTCCTCTCCGCCTGGCTTCAGGATCGGTGGAGTGGCTTTTTTCACACACGGATGTATTTACCTGGTTCAAAAATTGAAGTGTAATTGCCTTCTGGGTAATGGCAACACCTGCCCTAACTCTCAGCCACACCTGCCCTCATTAGCATATGCTTACGGGGGCTCGACAGTTGCCTCAGCCGGCTCCCAGATGTGCATCTAATGGAGAGTGTGGGATTGAAAAGAATCTGAAGAGGAAGGAGCTAGCCTTTCTAAATGTTTCGGGGTTATTTAGAAATAAAAAAAAATAGTTATTTAGAGTTTAGTTAATAAAGGAGAATAGGTTTTAAATATACCAATAAATATAGATCAATTAATTAATTAATTAATATATCAACAATATATAGAAAATATATATAAATATACATTCACGTCAGATGAGTTTTCCCTCTTGCTTAAAAAAAAAAAAAAAAGTTCATGAAATTATTATAAAAGGATACATTATGTACAGTGAAGAGACAAAAGGACAACATACAAAAATGAAAATAGACTAAGAACCAAATCCCCTAAACTAATATATTTTAATTTTGCATTTTTCTTGCGGAAATGTTTATAATTTCGAGAACCAGTGAATCAGCACAGAAAAGGAAGAAGCGATACAATATGATTCCGGAGAACAAATTAATGTTTTAAGTCCTTCGAAAACATCCGATACCTTTGTGGATGTCAAACTTGGCCCTAGAAAATGTTGATCATAGCAACTGGCCTAACACACACACACACACACACACACACACACACACACACACACACACACACACACATTCACAACCAGTTTCATCTACAAATTGTTGAAGACCTTCATATCACAGACTAATTTGGTCTCGTCCTGGAGTCGGGGAGCCGCGCGGAGCCAATAACACTTGCACAACTTCTCGCCAACTGAACCGTCTCCGTCGTCGCCCCTCCTCCTCCCTCCCGCCCCTCAGGCCTTCCACCCGCCAGCGGTGCTGCAGCGACCTTCCTCCCAGGAGACGCCACTCGGCCTCCAGCAATCTTTGAGTAAAGTTTTAATTGAGCCTCCGTCAGGTAGTGCTCGCTTCGTGCGGCCTTCCCTTGAGTCACGAGCGGCGAGGTAATGAAAGAGTCGCGCTACAGGTAATTCCGCCCTAATGACTATATGCAGAGACAAAAGGGCGGAAAATCACACGTAATTCTGTTCAGTGAGGATAAAAAGAACCCTGTGATTAATTCACCCACGAGCTGTAATGTGCCCAGATGGATCACAAAGTACGACCACAATGGCAGCTGAATCATCATACTCATTATGTACATGAATAGTGAATCGAATCCCTTGACGCCACGAGAAGACAAAGCCATCACCCACATAATCACGACACACAGCATTAGCCCCGTTACCAACACCACTCGAGGGGCTGCGTTTCCTTACTCGTCGGGAAGGGAGAAGAAACTGTAATTCTCATCCTCCCTCTCTCTGAACACTTGAGCAACGCGAGGCCACTTGATGAGAGGGTCCGGAGTAATCTTAATTATCTTCTCGCACATCATTTAGGGGTGAGGGTCGAGGGACGCACTTCGGGAACTTAAGGAATGAGGGTTAAGAAGGGTCTGTGGTGTGAAGAAGAGAGAGAGACGACTTACCGTGAAGAACGCTGGAAGTGTGTTGCGTTTGGAGGGTGTGTGGGGAAGAGGTAGACCAGGAAAGGTGTTTGAAGGTTGTAGAGCAGTGTGTAAGAAGGGATGGGTGTAGAGGGACTGAGTAAAGACAGTGTGGAGGGAGTAGGGAGTGCGTGGAGGTAGTGGGTGCTGTGTGAAAGTGGAGTGGAAAAAAGTGGAGGGGTTGTGTGAAGGAAGAAAGGGAGGTGTTTATGTGGTGGTGTGGGAAAGGAGAGTGGTGATGATATGGGAAGGGAGAATGGTGGTGATGGAGCGATTGTATTGAGGGGTATGGAAGGGATGGACAACTAGAAGTGGTGAAGGGGTTGTGTGGAAAGAAGGGGTGTTCACGTGGGAGGTGTTGGAAGGGGGCATGGTGGGGATGGGGGGTTGTGTTGAGGGTGTGTGGAGGGGATGGAAAAAGTGTAGTGGTACTGAAAGGGTTGTGTGAGGGAGATGTTTATGTAGTGGGGTGAGTTGGGAAAGGAGTGTCATGGGGAGGGGTGTTGTGTTGCAAAGGGTGGTATAAGGAGCCTGTCGAGGTGTGGAGCTGGTGTGTGGAGTTGTTGGGAGGAACTAGATATTGAGAAAAAAAGGAACACCCAAGAGCCGGGGTCACTGTCTGATAGATGAAGGCTGGGCGAGAGGGTGGGTGTGTGAGTGAGCGTGTGGATGTGGATGTGGAGGCGGGTGGAGCAGCGGGAGGCGGTGGGAGTGAAGGACAATTATTGTGTGAACTGTCCAATCATCAGCTTGAAAACCAGAGATATTTGTCCTCCGCGCAGCACCCCGCCGCCACACACAGATTATTAAGGCACCCAAATTACGTTAATCCCCCGGCACATTCTCTCTCATCATTAATCACGGGCCTAATGAAGGACACGGGTAAAACAGGTCCTGCGCGTTCGGACACATGCAAGTCCACCGACCGACCGACCGACCAAAGCTTGTCTGGAACCCCCCCCTCCTCCTCCTCCTCCTCCCCTCCATCTCTTTGTATTACACAGGTGGACGTCACGATTATATTACGTGTGATTATGACACGTAACGAGACCGACACATTGCCGGAATCATATTTTACGAGCTAAAAAAAAGAGGTTGCGTATTGAACTAATTAGATTTTATTCTCTCTCTCTCTCTCTCTCTCTCTCTCTCTCTCTCTCTCTCTCTCTCTCTCTCTCTCTCTCTCTCTCTCTCTCTCTCTCTCACACACACACACACACACACACACACACACACACACACACACACACACACGGCAATTAAGCCATAAAAATGGTAATCACCATCCAAAGCACAGTCATAAAAAAGACGCAGCCATCAGGCCGACCGGCGACTCCCGACGTGGGGCGGGGCGGGTAGGGGCGGGGCGGGGTGGCTAATCAGGGTGAGTCTGTGATCTTCATTATCCCTGTGTCTTCGTTTATCTCGCGTCCTTGCGTCGACCTCCGCTCTAATCCCGACCGGCCCCAACGCCTTCCTCCTCTTCTTCTACCTCCTCAATCACATGACTATTCTCGCAGCCTCTCTCTTTATCTTCTTGTTCCATCCCCATTCTCCTCATCTCAGTCTCTCGCCTCTTCTCACCCGTCTCCTCTTCCTCTTTCCCATTCACACGGTCACGTTCCCGTAGCCTCTCTCCTCATTCTCCAATTCCCTCTTCACTCTTCCTGTCTACATATATCTCTCTTCTCCTCCTCTTCCCTCTCGTCTTCCTCCTGTTCAGCTGTTCTCATAGTCTCTCTCCATATCCTCCAATTCCCTTATCACTATTCTTGTCTATCTCTCTCTACTCCTCTTCCTTCTCGTCTTCCTCCTGTTCACCCGACCTCCTGCTCTCCCACTTCCTCCTTCATTCCGGATCTTCCCTGTATTTGCATAATTACGCACTCCCATGTCTCGGGGGCGGCTGGTTGCCCGAGGCGCTCTGAGGAAGTCACAGCTATTGTTGATTTCCTGCCACTCTCTGTCGGGAACACTGGCCCTCAAGCACTCCTACTTAACTGAACAACAAAATTATATACTCCCGCGTGCCGACGTACAAGACAAAAAGGAGAACTCTCTGTAACATACACGAAAAGATAAACATAATGAGGGTTCTAAGCAGCAGGAGGAAACGACGGTTCTCAGCGTTTAATGAGATTTACAAGAACTGTTGCCTTTATTCAGCGGTCTTAATAGTACACAGAATGGCCGAATGGGGCTCTTTATATTCCACATTCATGATCTCAATGGCCCAGGAGAAAGAGGGTCAAGGGGGGGCTGGATGACGCTTAAGAGGGCCTGGAGGGGGGTCTGGAAGGGCCTGGAGTGCGGCTTGAGAGGCCCTTGAGCATGATCTATACAAGCGTCTACCCAAACAGAGGCGCGCTGGGCGGCAGGAGCTGATGATGGCTCGCGGGGCAAAAGAAAGATGAAATAAAACAACGTCTACGAAATGAGATAAGTAATATGAACTGACAAAATAATCGCCATTTCCTTAATTACATCACATTCTATTTTTGTTGATATATACCTTGAAGTGGATTGTGACTGCCATATTACTTCGTTTAGGCGTAATATGTTTCAATAGCGCCTGAATGATGCGTGTGATTCACCTCACAGTCCACGCATTAGTCACCCCCCACCCCCTTCCCCTCTCTCGTACACTTAATAGCACAACTAAGTCATCCCTCTCCTTTTACTCCCGTGATTCAGCCATGCGTGTGAAGCTTCCCTTCCTTCCTCCCTGCCCGCCCATGCACACGCAAGGCAAGGGGGAGGAGGGACCGAACCATTCACTGGTCAGGCTGAAGGGAAAAGTTAGTGCAGCCATTTTCACACTACCGCGAATTTTACCGAGTCGCATATCAACATTTCAGTCACAGGTTTGTTTTGTTTACCTACCGCTGTCTGCTCACTCCTCACTCCTTTGATGTCGGAAAGACGCAGCCTCAGCACTAGTTATCGATACCTAGCAAGAAACATTACTCGTGTGCTGAATCACTGCCTGGACGGATTTCTGCAGTGAGGTGAGGCGGGGCGAGTAATGGCTGGTGCGATCCATCCATAACTCCCTGGTAGGCGTGGCAGGGTGATGGCCCTTCAGGCGGGGCTGTCAGATCTTGACAATCGACCGAGGATAACAGGTCCCTCCCCCGCCAGGTGAACACAATCAGGTGATCAGTGGCCCACCTGCCTCCCTCGTGACCAATAACAGCGTCGGACTAAGAGTCATTTGGAGAGTTAAAATACTTGTTACGAGGAATAAGTCAGGGGAAGGCATCATGGCGTAATGGGAGAGAGAGAGAGAGAGAGAGAGAGAGAGAGAGAGAGAGAGAGAGAGAGAGAGAGAGAGAGAGAGAGAGAGAGAGAGAGAGAGAGAGAGAGAGAGAGAGAGAGAGAGAGAGAGATATACCCGCCCCACACACACGCACACGCACACACACGCACACACACACACACACACACACACACACCACCTGGGGTCTGCCTCGCTGACTGGCTGACATTGTTACTGAGTGGCTGACTGGCTGGGTGGGTGACTGACTGGAGTGCTTGAGGGAGGAGAGGTGAGGGAAGAGGAGGGGGTAGAGGGAGTCCCTTATCAATACCTGCCGCCCCCTCCCCGAGTGAGGATGACCCCGGCTGGGCGTCTCCCGGATCCATCGGCTTTGAGCACCGGCGATTCTCCTTCAGCGGGGCACCGAGGTGTGACGGGGCTGTTTTTGATTAAACTGACTCCGCGCCCGCCCGCCCAGCACCGCCTCCTCCCCATCCCCATGCCTGCCTGTTCCTCCCATCACAAGCACGCTTACATGAAGACACACATGGAGCTACACACACACACGCACACGCACACACGCGCACACAAACAAACACACACACACACACACACACACACACACACGTACGCACGCACACACACACACACACACACACACACACACACACACACACACACACATACACAAACACACACACAAACACACACAAGGGGCTGGTTTTTATTAAACTGACCCCGCGCCCGCCCGCTTCCCCGCCCGCCCAGCACCGCCGCCTGCCCATCCCCATGCCTGCCTGCCTGCTCATCCCTATAATGTCCAAACCCCTTATGCAAGAGTTAGCCAGCATCTCCATTCTTTCATTCTCTTCACTGGTAAACTCTGGAACAGCCTTCCTTCCTCTGTATTTCCTCCTGCCTATGACTTGACCTCTTTCAAGAAGAGTGTATCAAGACACCTCTCCACCCGTAATTAACCTCTCTTTTGGCTACTCTTTACTTTTATCTTTTATGGAAGCGGCGAGTAGCGGGCTTTTTTTTTGTACTCTTTTTGTTGCCCTTGAGCCGTGTCCTTTGATGTAAAAAGAAAAAAAAAACGTCACATTTATCTATTCTACAACTTTATAAATAATGCATCAACATTTCCAGGGAATGACAAAACATATTAATTTTCGAACGCCTGAAAACAAATCTTTTTTCGTTGGAGTGAATCGTTCCTTTGCAGGGAGGAAAATAATTAATTAAGCCTGTCGACACACCTATCAGAGAAATGTTCAGACAAAACACAGGACACTCGCCCTTCCGCCAAGCTGAGAGTAGTAGCACCAGTCTTGACATCAGTTTGAGAATGTAATAAATTTTTTTTTTTTTTTGTAAATAAAAAGTATAATAGTCTATCACGAAAAAAAAAAATAATAATAAGCTTACGAGACATCCTTGATAAAACGACATTTACACCTGTTTTTTTTTCCAGCAACGTCAAAAGTATCAACCATTAAATCTCTTTCGGAATAACAAAAAATGACAGTGTAATATCCTTTCCCTTGATAAGAAAAAAATAACACTTCACGCGTCATATTATCAACTAACCTTAACAGGATCTCAAACCAGGTTTTTTTATCCAGAAGAAAAAAGAAAGTCAGCATAAATAAAAGACAGGCACACAAAAAAGACCATCATACGTCAACATTTCAACTAAATTTACACGAAAAAAATAACATCATTTCTTTCGTCTATAAGTATAATGGCAAATAAATAAATGAATAAATAAATAAAATAATAAATATGTCGGATTCGCCATCACCAGAATCAGGCGGCAATATCTCAATTACTTTAACACTAGTACTTCCAGCAATAAAACAAATACGAAAAACAAACGCGTGTGTTGGTTATTTCCACTTTTTTCCGGCTCCGGCAACACAGTATTCCCGAGTATTCTCAGCTGCAAGTGTTCGTGAATATTTTACGAGCGCTTTCACTTCCGAGTTGTAATGTTTTAAGGGGCAGGAGAACCAGGTCGGAAGTGTGTGTGTGTGTGTGTGTGTGTGTGTGTGTGTGTGTGTGTGTGTGTGTGTGTGTGTGCGGGGGAGGGGGATGACGGGAAAAGGATGCGTGGAGGCGTGTGGTATTGTTTGTGGACGAGGCGCCGTATTAGTGACAGCTATTTTCCTTTTTTGTATATATTTTCTGTATGCATGTATGTATTTACGTATGTTCTTCTTATGAATGTATGCATGCACGTATATATTTAAGAATGCATGTAGATGTACGTACGTACGTATTTAAATGTGTATGTAAGTATGTATGTGTGTATGATTTAATATATGTATGTTTAGGTACTTGTCCTCATCTCCATCAATTTACTTACAAAGGTGTATCTTAACTCTAACCTCAACTATCTATCTCTCAATCTTTGCGCCACTTCCTCATACTTAAAAGAGAGACATTTCAAATACAGACAACTTTTAAATGTCACATAATGCTAGCTAGGGCCCTTGACAGCAGTGGAGGAGTAAGAGGAGGAGGAAGGGGGTAAGAGGAAGAGGAAGAGGAAGAGGAGAGGGGAAAGAGGACAAGCATGAAAAGGGGCCATGAAAAGGGGTGACGATAATTTACTACAAAAAAAATGCCTAGGATACACAGTCTGAATAAAAAAAAAAATTCTCTCTCTCTCTCTCTCTCTCTCTCTCTCTCTCTCTCTCTCTCTCTCTCTCTCTCTCTCTCTCTCTCTCTCTCTCTCCGCTTCTCCCTCCCCCCCACACACACAGCATACCGCGGCGCCCCGGGTGGGAACATTACCAGTCAGGAGTGATCTACTAACACGGCCCCAAACCCGATGGACGAGCTGGCGTTAAGTATCACACGCGGCGCCCGATTAAGCCCCTGAGAATAACCCTACACGATACACGAAGCTGGGGAGGAATGGGGAGGGATGACTGACCTGCTCCCCCCCTCACCCATACCAGCCCTCTTCACCCCTTGAACCCACCCACCATATCCACCTCTTCCCTGTAATCTGTCTTCGTCCCAGTAACCAACCGGCTTCTCGCAGTCCACCTTGGCAGTTCCTCATTCCTCACATATCCTCTCCTCCTCCTCCGTGTTCGCTGAAGAGGAGAATGAACGATCTCTCTCTCTCTCTCTCTCTCTCTCTCTCTCTCTCTCTCTCTCTCTCTCTCTCTCTCTCTCTCTCTCGTAAACACTATAAATCTAATCTATACACGCTAAAATTCCTCAAGACGAACCTAGATTATTATGAAGAAAACAATACTCGCAATATTTTTTTTTTCGGTGAGACAGTCAGTTAGTCAACCAAACAGTCAATTAAGTCAACTAGTCCGTATATTAAATCAGGCACCCAAGTAAGCAAACAGTCAGTTACCATATAATTCAGTCATCCATCAAGTCAGTCAGCCATCCAGAAAGTCAACCTAGTCAGATGGACAGTGAACACCAACCCTAAGCCTTTCATCATGCGTGTAAGTCATCCAGCCAGCCAACTAATCACCCATCTAGTCACCCAGCCTCCAACCAGTCTGACAAGATGGCTGGCTGGCTGGCTGGCTGAGGTCAATACGCTCTCACACAGGTAGAATTCTGATTAACCTGCGCCATAGCTGACCTTTAACGACCTTCCTAAACCAGCCTAGGTCACGCGGGGTCATCATGATGAAAGAGAACCATTAATATTTCTTTTACGCAGAGGAATCTGACTTGCCTCGCTGCCGTGCATGGCGGAGGAAGGCCGAAGAAGGAATGCAATTAAATGCGTGGAACAAACCCTTCTGACGCCGACTATTCACTTACTGCTGAGTGTGTTGGTACTGTTAGTGGAGGAGAGGCTGGACATGGGCTTTTCTTTCCTCTTTTTAATCCCGTTATCTCTTACGAGTGAAAAGAAATGAAAGCGGCAGCATCTGTGGCAAGGAAAATGAAGAGCAGCGGCGGTCATGGGGAACAATGGCCTCGCAAAAGATAATTGTATGTGTTTCTTTCTTTTTATTTCCGCGTCAGCAGTCATGGCGGGGGAGAGACATGAGGCGACGTGGCGGCGAGACATTTAGTAGTCGTGTCACGCTCGTGGCGGCGACGGCGGCGGTGGAAGGGGTGGTGGTGGAGGAGGAGGAACAACAACACACAAACCCACAATAACCCAGACACAAGCTAGCTGCGTATGGTGAAACCTCCGCCCCAGCCAACTAACCTGCCTCACCGACGGAGCTATGACAGTGCATACTTAAAACGAGCCGCGTCACCTTGAGACTCTTATCCGCCCTAGCACATCCCCCCTCGCCATCCTCCTTCGGGCTAGTTCTCCCCCAACCCACCTCCTCTTCCTGCTCCACCTCCCTGCCACCTCCTGGGGACTAGAGGTTATCTTTACAGCCCCGCCTGCAGGTATTTTTTCTTGGGGTTTATGAGCCTTCAAATAGGCAGGGCTGTAAACCGCAGGAATTCCATATTGTCACCCTCCGCTAGTTGGAATGACCCCCGCGTATGGAGGCGCAGCGATGAGCGAGAGAGAGAGAGAGAGAGAGAGAGAGAGAGAGAGAGAGAGAGAGAGAGAGAGAGAGAGAGAGAGAGAGAGAAGGTGGGTAGGGGGCAGGTAGCATAAAATATAGTATTGATCCAGCTTATTTACGGTCTCACCTCAGGTATATGCCGAACATTTATGACACTATTCAAAGATACACTACACACACACACACACACACACACAGAGAAGGGTTCGATAAAGAGGAGGAAGAGGAGGAGGAGGAGGAAAAACTGTTGGTCAAGAAACAATCTCTCCCTCCCTACCACATGACGTCAGAGCACACACAGACACGCCACCTCGAGTAGACGGTAAGTACTTGATGGAAGGTTTGATGGGGCCACGTCACGGAGAAATGACATTCCCTCTCTCCACCTCCCCGCGATAACCTTTGCCTTTCACCTCAGGGAGCTGGAGTGTGATCACGAAGCCTTTTGTCCACATCTGTTCATCCCTCGGTCGTTGCCGCCTTACCCCTCCACAAACTTATATAAACAAGGAGAAAGGTCGATGTCTAGGCCGCTGATCATGTGAGGTGAGTCGTCTGGCCCTGTGTTAGGAGCCGGCCCTCGTCCCATCACACGGCCCCGCGGCGCGACGGCCCATCACAAACACCTAATAGCCTCCCCTTCGAATTTTTAAGACGCGGATCTCCACAATCATCTTGAGGCTTCACTCCTCCCACCCGCCGCTCGTGGGGGCCCGGCGCCACTCACAGATTACACTCAGACACGCTCCCGCCGCACAGGGCTTCCGGGGTCTTCCTGACTCCACATACTAATTCTTGACAATAATAAGAGACAAGTTATATAAAGACTCTTTTGGTGTATGTATGGTAGGAGTAGTTATAAATGTAATTGAGATTTCCAAGTGATACAAAGGAATAGTCAAAACGTAAGTATAAATATTGAACTTTAAATGTTTAGAGTTAGTTATTTTTTTTCGTTGCATTTTACTGTATTCTCTTTTACACTTGAGTGGGCACAAAAGAACATGCCTTTTGCTTCAAAGGAACTCTAAAAAAGCCACATTCTCTCCATATATAAATTAACCGTCGGATGGAAAAATCAAACACGTGCTGTCGGAAGCTGGAATTAGATGATGTAAAATCCCGAAACCTACCACGAGTGCGCCTCCCACTCTCGCGGTAATCGCTCTTTGATGAAGTTATAAGGTTTTTTCACCGACTAGAAGCCGGCCTGACAGTGACGACCAAGACAACTCCTTCCCCTCTCTCCCCATCTCCCGCTCTCTCTTTTTCTTCCTCCGCCGCAACGCCTCGCTGGCTCCCTTTGTGCCCCTTCTAATTAAACGCTGGCCGGGCCACAATCGGCCATCATTAATTCCATGAGTCGCATGTCACACACTCATTGACATTTAATCTATTCTATGGGCTCGTTTACCCCTGACGCTCACTGCTGGGAAAAAAAACAAAATGTTGGAGGTGGTGATGGAAGGTGTCGGTGGCCTTCTCTCTCTCTCTCTCTCTCTCTCTCTCTCTCTCTCTCTCTCTCTCTCTCTCTCTCTCTCTCTCTCTCTCTCTCTCTCTCTCTCTCTCTTAATCCTCCTTTCTGGCTCTAAAAGGCTTATCGTTCTCCGTCTTCATTTAACTGTCTATTTGATCTTTCTTCCTCTGTCTCCGTTTCCTTCTTATTATTTGTTTTCTTCGCCTTAATCCTCTATTCAGGAAAGCGCCGTGCATGCTCCTTTTTTTTCTTTTAACTGTGACTGCAAGACAAAAAAACAACAACAAAAAAAAAACTAGTTGCATAATTTAGAAACCTTCCTCCATGTGTGTCATCTCATCCTGCCATTCCAGCGACTCACAGGAAGGAATAGAGGAAAACACAACAATAGAAAACAAAGAGTAAAAAAAGGATGACAGCGCAGAAAAAGCCGCATAACTACTTAATGGCATGTTCTTGCCTTGAGTGTCCAGTTTTCTATTATTTTCCTGTGTGTGTGTGTGTGTGTGTGTGTGTGTGTGTGTGTGTGTGTGTGTGTGTGTGTGTGTGTGTTACAGCAGTGTTTTCTATCAGTTTTAAAATAATGTAGAGATGTAGAGGTTTAATATTATATGAACCAAAACAAAAGACAGAGAGAAATTCATGTAAAACTGAATGAGTGAAGAAAATATTTAACCAACAGAAAATTAGGAACAAGAAAGGCACACAGACAAGTACACTACAGATTAATGACTGAGAGAGATACATTAAAACTCGAATGATAGAAGAAACAAAGCTTAACCAACAGATAAAAAGAGCAACTTCGAAGACAGACGCAGAGACACCTAACTCTCAGTCGTCCAGTCAAGTTCCCCCTTATTAGGCAACACGTGGGGATCGAATGAAAAAATAAAACCTATCGATGAATACAAAAAAAAAGGACTTCCAGATACTCGACGAAGTCCCTGACCACCTGGAGCCTGATCTTTATGAGGGCGTCAGCTGGGCGGCCGCCAACTCAAACTAAAAAAGGCGGTTAATTAATAAATGGAGAGAGAGAGAGAGAGAGGATGGCGAGAAGAGCTGTGCCATGGAGGAAGGAAGGGAGGGCGGGAGAGAGAATGGTGAGAAAAGTTGTGTCAGAGAGGGAGGAGGGAGGGAGAGGGATGCTTTCAGCCACACCCTCTCTCTCTCTCTCTCTCTCTCTCTCTCTCTCTCTCTCTCTCTCTCTCTCTCTCTCTCTCTCTCTCTCTCTCTCTCTCTCTCTCTCTCTCTCTCTCTCTCTCTCTATATATATATATATATATATATATATATATATATATATATATATATATATATATATATATATATATATATATATATATATATATATATATAAACATAAAAACACACATACACACATTTTTCGTTCCTTTCTTTATATAATTTATTTCTCTCCCACACATAGCTGCATAAACTCCATTAGCTTAAAGAGTGCAGTTTTATTTCTCTTCATATTCCACTTTTTATCTGCTTTATTATTTTTTCCACCCACTCTGTGTCCTCTCGCCTACATTAATTCAATTTTTTCTTCTTTTTTATTATATTTATTATCAGTCACCGTCTTTTCTGTTCCCATAGTCCTCCTCCCCTCCCTCCTAAACCCAATCATCCCTCTTTCTCCCTAACCCTTTCATTGTTCCCTCCTTCCCCATTATTTTCTCCTCCCCTTTTCTCTCTCCCCCTTATCTCACTTATTCCCCTTCACTTTCCACATCCACTCACACACAACCACTTACACACAGCCATGCGCTCCCCTCCCAAGCCACACACACACACACACACACACTCCGTTCTCTCCTCCCCTTCCTCCCCATCTTTCTAACTCACTCACCCTCGCTTTGCCCCTGCTGCCTACCCCCTGCACGCTCTTTGCTACATTACCTACTCCTCACCTGGCGCCATGTTCCGCTATATACCACGTGGACCATACATCAACGTGACCGTGAAACCCTTTATTACAGGGGCCCACCATTACTTTGTGTCACGTTCGAAGATTGAATGACTTACTGGTGAATTACTTGCTCGTGTTCCCTCGGTATAATAATGAGCATGGTGATGGGAACTACTTTACCTTTATTTGTTGTGTTCCTTCATCCATCATTGTGTATGCTCTAGTAAGGTTTAACAGTTATATGTGTGGCTGGTTATAAATGATTTGCCCAGTTGCTTCTTGTTTCCTGATTTGACCACGGAGTTATTGTTCGGCATGAGGTTTAAATCAGTTATTGTTTTTATACCTCATATTATACTGCGTGGTTTCATTAGTAGATTTTCTTTTCAATTACAAGTCTATGTGTCGTTTAATTTTTACAATTTGTGTGTTAATGTGTCATGTGTCATCATCATCGCTGCCTTGGTTTTCATCATCACCACCGTCATTATTATTTTTGTTCTTATTCTAGTCAGTCAAGTAACTCCTTTAATCGCATAAATAAAATAATAGGGATGACTAATAATTATCTTTCTTGTGTTGCATGATTGTTATTCTATTTTATATATGCTGTGTAATGTATATACCTTCTCTCCCTCTCTCTATCAGTCTATCACACACACACACACACACACACAGTCACACACACACACACACACACACACACACACACACACACACACACACACACACTTGTTTTCACACGCGCCTCCACTCCGTTCACCAGTTGGCTTCGAGGGCCGGAGCGATCAAGCTAAAAGCGTCAGTAAACACATCGACCATAACACTCTCAATGCCCTGGAGCGCCCCCATCCGCGCCGCCATCACACAATCACAATACAGTAAATCCATATCGCTATAAAGCCACTGGGCACGGCCGGGCTTCCGCGCCGAGGCTGATGCGTGTAACAAAAGCAACATTATTACCGCTGCCTCGCTTTTGTTCTCCAAGTCTCTGGTGGTAGTGGCGGCGTAAGTGGAGGTTAACTTGAGGGAGAGTTTCCAGTAAATAGGTTTATCAAGAATTGTGTGGAAATGATGTTAGTGTTTCTGTGATGTGCGGGGATAAATAACAATATGCCCTGAGTACTGATGCTTCCAGTTATTGAAGTTATGGAATCACGTAGAAGTCTTTTTATATGATTCGAACTTTTACGAGAGATGAGCATCAAGACATTTCATAGACAGAATCTAAGCCTCCTTTTGGACTCTTCTATCCTCTTTACAGGAGCAATACGCAGCAGTCTTTCTTGTATCTATTTTTCGTTCGCCTTAAAGCTGCCTCCTTTGATGTAGGAAAGGAACTAGTCAAAACATAAAAAAATGCCTGAAATATGATACTCCTTAAATAGTAAAAAAGAAGGATCATATTGAGTCTTGGAGGAATTCTGATACTTCCCTGTCTAGACGGTGCCGTACAAAAAAGAAAGAAAATAATCGAAAGCCGGATATAACAGTAATAACAATAACAAACAACATATATCATACCTGCGATATATTCTTTCATTCAATACTAATGGTGTTTAATCATTATGGAGCTGGATGGCTCATGGCACCTCCCTCTTTTCGACGTTACTGTTACCTAGTCAGCGTCACCTGTTGTGGCTCAGGTGTGCGCTGTTCGTCACGTGCACACGAAGGAGGGAATGCGACAGGTGCCCACAATCACCTGCTGTGGGTGTCGTGCCTGAAAGCCGAACCCGTTAACATGCGTGTGGTGTGTGTGTGTGTGTGTGCGTGTGTGTGTGTTGATAGTCACTGCTCACTATCACTGCATGGCCTCTCCCTGCCAGCACCCTCACAACACAGTCCGTTTCATCTAAAAATAACAAATAAATAAAAATACGTGTTTCATACCGTGAAGCTCTGTCAAAAATACTTTCACATTTTTCTGACCTGACATTAAAGCTGCCGGCGAACTCCCATTACAAACACAACAAACAACGCTGAGAGAGAGACATAACGAACGTGTCGATGGGCAAAAACTAAGTATACACGAGGGGGCCAACTTTTTTCGTGCATTTATGAACAAAACATGCCGCTGTGTGTGTGTGTGTGTGTGTGTGTGTGTGTGTGTGTGTGTGTGTGTGTGTGTGTGTGTGTGTGTGTGTGTGTGTGTGTGTGTGTGTGTGTGTGTGTGTGTGTGTGTGTGTGTGTGTGTGTTTTGGGGGAATAAAATTACAAAGATGGTCATGGAATTGAAACTGAGGTTAGGTAAAGTCGTTTTGGGTTTGGTTGCGTTAAGAGGTAAGGTTGTTAGGTCAGATCAAAGGTCAAGTTATAGTTAAGTCAGGTTTGGTTATATTACATGAGGTAAATTCAGGTTAGGATAGGTTAAGGTAGGCGAGATCTGGCCATAAGGTGAAGGAAGGCTAAGAAACGTTTACGTAAGGTGAGGTCAGGTTAGGTCAGGTTAAGTCACCAAGGTGGAGGTCAGGCGAGGATGAAAAAAAGTCCGAGGAGGAGAAAAAGAAAACCTCCTGGTGTGCCATGACCAAGCGGGGAGGCCAAGCTCACTGGGTCAAGAACCAGCAACGCGGTCGTGACTTATACATAAAGAGACTTGCTTCAGCCTCGACAGCCAGAGACCAGCGACCCAGGGAAGAGGAGAGAAAGAGAGGAAGGAAGGAGAGAAGGAGGGAGAGCAATGCCACCCACGTTAACTTCACGGGCCAATGTGAGGGTGGAGGAGGGAGATTATTTAAAGGCCGCAACGGAGGACCACACCGAAGAGCGAAGAGAGGGAGAGAGAGAAAAAAAAATCTTGAGAACCACATTTGAAAGAGAAGGAGATCCATTTGAAGGAACCACTTTGTTGAACACACACACACACACACACACACACACACACACACACACACACACACACTCTCCCAGCGCCCTCCACCTCCTCCACACATACACTTCATCTCCCTCCTTAGGTCAGAAAGTCACTCTCGTTCCTTCCTATTCCCTTGTTTCTCAGCGGCGGGTTTACTACACACTTGGATGCCCGCTACAGCCGCCTCTCCATGAATATCTTACGCCGGTGCTCACGTGTCAATACTGAATACCACGAAGCAACATATATACAGAAATCCATACTGTCGAAACCTAAGCAGACCTCCCCGATACCAGACAGAGAACACGAGAATGGAGCTGTGTTCGTAATAACCTCACAAGTATACAAGAAGCAGTATTATACGTTGTTTTGTTTCCTTTGTGTTACTTTGTCTTCGTTTATCATTTTTTTTTTTTGTCTTCATTATATTTCTTTGAGTATTATCTTGCTTTCTGTTCTATTTTGCAAGCTTTATCAGAGTCAACGATTCTTCATTTTTCTTATTCTAATCTGACGAAAATAATACCAAAACCAAATTAAGCTTAATCCACTTGCATATTAAAATAATAATAATAATAATAATAATAATAATAATAATAATAATAATAATAATAATAATAATAATAATAATAATAATAATAATAATAATAATAATAATAATAATAATAATAATAATAATAATAATAATAATATGGGTTGCAGATGTTAAACAACGAACCAGTTAATCGCTTCACGTTACATAACTGACGGTCATCTCTATTCCATTATTCAGGCAAGCTAAGAAAGGCTTATGTAAATGTATACGATTCCACTCCCCTTGAATACATAAACTCGTGAACAGCAAAGGGTGTCGATCCTCAATCAAAGAGACACTTTTCAGTATATTTCCGACATCAGGATTGCGCGGGAGATAAAATAAATTACACTCATATGTCCCCCAAAGCTTCATTCAGTTTGTACAACTCTAGAAAACCTATAAAGTCAGTTAGTTAGTTAGTCTGTTAGGTAGGGAATCTCTCTCTCTCTCTCTCTCTGTGTGTGTGTGTGTTCTTTTCTGATCTCTTTTCCGTTCCTCCTGTCTCGTCATGTATTATCCAGTCCTAGACCATTTTGTATATACTCTCTCTCTCTCTCTCTCTCTCTCTCTCTCTCTCTCTCTCTCTCTCTCTCTCTCTCGTAAAAGAATTAATGAACATCGTATGAATCAGGAGCGTCCGAACAGCGAGGGTAAACACGAGACCAAGAAAAGTGCGTCAGGGATTGAGCAGCGGGAATAATTAATTAGATAACGACAGAGGAAAGAGGAAGGAAGACAGAGGGGAAGGGGAGACAAAATCCGACCCGAAGCAGAGAAGTTAAGAGGTTGACATACACACACACACACACACACACACACACACACACACACACACACACAATGCGACAAGACAAAGGAAGAAAAGTACGATTAATCAGAATAAGGAATTGAGAAAAAGTCAGAAGCAGAAAATAAATTCCTACATTAATGAGACACGATGGACGGAAAGGAAAGATTCTGGGAGAGTCGAGAGTGCAAAAAGAAAAAAAAAGTATATAAAACACTAAAATTCATGATTAAACAAGTAAAATGGATTAAGTGGTGACAGAGATAGAGAGAGAGAGAGAGAGAGAGAGAGAGAGAGAGAGAGAGAGAGAGAGAGAGAGAGAGAGAGAGAGAGAGAGAGAGAGAATGACAGCGAGTGACGAAATCAATGTCGAGGGGAGATGGAAGAAATGAGAGAGAGAAAAAAGAGGAAGGTAAAAGAGGACGCGATGGTCATGAAAGACGAATAAAATTTTAAGAGGAGTGAGAGAGAATACGTTGATTGACTGTGGGAGAGGACGGGACGAATGAGAGCGAAGAGAGCGAAGCAGAGGAGGAATGAGAGAAGGGAAGGGAAAAGATGAGAAGGAAAGGGAAGGGAAGAGATGAGAAGGAAAGGAAAGGGATGCAAGGGAAGAGATGACAAGGGAAGGGAAAGGAAGGGAAGAGAGATGAGAAGGAAAAGAATTAAAAAGGAAGGGAAGGGAAGGAAAGAAATGCGAGGAAAAAGAAGAAAAGGAAGGGTAAGGGACGGGAAAGAAAAGAAGAGAGGAAAAGAAAAGGATGGCAAGGGGAAGAAAGAGGAAAGGGAAAGGAAAGGAAAGACAAAGGAAAGGTAAGGTACTGGAAGGGATAAGGAAGGAAAGGAATGAAAATGAAAGGAAAATGAAAGAGGTGTAAGGTAAGGGAAAGAAAAGAAGGCACAGAGGAAAGAGAATAATGGGTGATCGAGAGCATGGAATAAATAAAAAAATAACAATCAACTACAAGAAGATACGGTGAGAGATGTGAAGGGGAAGAGCAGTAAAAATGAAGTGAGATGTCTGAAAGAATAAAATAAGAACGAACGACAAATCAACTGAAAAACAAACAAAAAAAGAAAGTGGAGTGGCAGAAATGAAAAGTTAGAAGAGTTGTGATCGAAAGTATGGAACAAGAAAAAGCACCACATCGATTGCCAGTTACTTATTGATACAACCCTGAGCAGCCAGCTGACGCCCCCATTGATCGCGCTCCCTCCCCTCTTTCCCCCTCTCCCCCCGTCCCCCTCCTCCCTTCCTTGTGACGCCTCACCATGCCTCTGGACCCCCCCGGCAGGTGCTCCGAAGGACGTGACGCCCCATCCCACACGCCTTTCTCCTCCCCGCCAAGGATGTTGTCAAGAATAGCGGCCAAGGTTAAGGAAATAATAATGGTAAGGTGACACGAAGGACTTGTTGACGATGATGATGATGATGATGAATGTGATGATGATGATGATAAGAAAAGCAACAGCGGCAAAAACAACAACGATTAAGACAATGATGATGGCGATAAAGTAATACCTAATACAATAAGCAAGTGAAACCTAATATAAAGGCCTACTATCACGCACACACACACACACACACACACACACACACACACACACAATGACCCACCGTTCACATGCAGACACACAACTCCTCAATATTAATAATCGAAGCTCTCCTTGAAATATTTACCACCCGTCTCCCATGCTCCCCCTACCCCCTTCCCTCACCTCTCCAGCCTCTCCTCCCCTTTACTTCCTTCTCCCCTCCATTAACTAATATTCCTACCATCATCACGTCCCCCTCCTGGTACCCTTCCCGTCCCTGTCACTACTTTTCTTTCCCTTTCAATCATGCTCAGTTTCCTTCCTTCTCCTTCCCCCTCGCTCCCTCCTTCCCCATCTCTTACCTCACACCGTCCCTGGTCTCCCCTCTCACCCCCTGCTCCTTCTCCGCGTCCTCAACTCTCCCTCCCCTCCCCACCCCTGCGTAAGGTCATGAGAAGGGATGACGAGCCGGAAACAGTCACTTTTTTTTACCTGAAGCGGCATCAGGAAGCTGCTGCATCGTCCCAGGCCGCCTCCAGCCCTGAAAGGAGAGAAAAAAAAGTGACGTCAAGCTCATTGTTTATATTTAGCAACGCAACGTAAAACTGTAAACACATTGCAGCGAACTGAGCGGATGTCCTTTTACCCCCGGACACGCGCATGATAAGACTGTTGTATTGTATGAAGAGGACAAAGGAATGAGAGAATATAAATTAATACAGGTGAAGCATGTTATCTGTAGTCGTCATGCATGGCTTTATGGGAGTATTGTTGGAGATAGTTTGTTTTAATACTAAGAACGTTTATTTGTGTGCAGATTTAATTGCCGTCCATTCGGGGGAATAAACGCACCTTGTTAATTAAGTCAAGAGTATCAAAACAGCTCTCCACCCGACACTGACTTCTCTTTTGGCCACTCTTCTATGTACTTTATGATTAACGGGGTAGTCATTAGCGGGTTTTCTTTTTTTTCCTCATTTATTTTTACCCTTGAGCTCCTTCCTTTACTATGAAAAAAAGCACAAAAGCAGTACCTTCACCACCACCACCATAATCAACATATTTATAGACAGTCTGACACGCCCTTCATTTGACTTTGGACGCCAACAAGGAAATCGACCCTTGACACGCACGCGCCGCCGTCAATATACGCTTCGTCACCCACACGAGAGAGCGAGACGCCAACACCGCGTAAAAACAGACAGAGGCACAGGAATAGTTGCGCAAAGAGAAAGAGAAAGTGGCTCATTGTATTCCATTTCTGGTGTTTTAGTGACTTGTCTCATTACTTAGCAAACAGCAACTGACACAAATTTCCAGGTCTCGAATATTTAAAGTTTCTATCGAGTATTACGATCAATATGTTGCACGAGCAAGGTATTATGAATCGATGGGCGCGCTGTACTACAATATTAATACCTTTGTGTGTGTGTGTGTGTGTGTGTGTGTGTGTGTGTGTGTGTGTGTGTGTGTGTGTGTGTGCCCTCGGTAGAGTAATGGAGGGCCCACACAAGCTCAATTAACTGACTAAATTACACAAACCAACAGCACCACTATCATCCTGCTCCTCATTTTCCTCATACACATATTTCTTCTCCTCTTCCCCTTCTCTCTCTCTCTCTCTCTCTCTCTCTCTCTCTCTCTCTCTCTCTCTCTCTCTCTCTCTCTCTCTCTCTCTCTCTCTCTCTCTCTCTCTCTCTCTCTCTCTCTCTCTCTCTCTCTCTCTCTTATTCCCTCGCCTCTCCCTTCCTTAATCTCTTATTCACTCACTCACTCCCTTCCTCCTTTACTCACTTATTCACTCACACTTTTGCATAAATCACAAACACCTTGCACGTTTACAAATTAATGTGTCCTCCTCCTCCTTCACTAATTAACCAAGCGGGATCTATGCAAGTACTAATTAGGAAAGACACCCATCAAACTCTCCATCACTGCGAGACTCTGGGACCCATAAAAGCCACTTGCAGGGAGGTGGAAGAAGGTCATTTGATGTCCCTTGACGCAACGAACACTGGCTGACACGATGATGTTTTTCTTTCATTAGTAGTATTTTTTTTTTTTTTTTTTAATCAGTGAGTTGTTGTTCCTGGTGGAGCGTAGTGTGGGGGGAGTAAGAGGGAGGGGGGCAGGGTATATTATTACTACCTTTGTTGTCTTTGTTGTGTTACTATTTATCGGCGTTTTTTTTCATCCACGAGTGATAAATTACGTAAGCTGGTGATTAAGGCAGTGGCTTTTTTTGTTGGTCTTTGTCTGTTTGTCCGTCTGTCTGTCTGTCCGTTTATCCGTCTGTCTTTTATCTGTGCGTGTTTTGTGTGATGATTTGTATGTTTGTGTATTTATCGTATTTATCGGTGGGTATTTTGTCGTAAATTTCGTAAAATGGTCATAAAGTTGCGTTTTTTTATTCTCTTGTCTGTCTACGTGTGTGTGTGTGTGTGTGTGTGTGTGTGTGTGTGTGTGTGTGTGTGTGTGTGTAATAATAATAATAATAATAATAATAATAATAATAATAATAATAATAATAATAATAATAAATGGTTTATTCATTTGTAGGCAGCCATAAGGCTGAAAAGACACAAAAATACCATGAAATGAATTTCATGTGGTGAGTAATGGGGGAAGTGGGGAAGGATGATGTGTGTGTGTGTGTGTGTGTGTGTGTGTGTGTGTGTGTGATATAAGGCCTTAAATACTCACCGATTGTATTATGCACTTTTTTATAGCTGTCACCATTGCCACAATCGTTGCTGTTTTTGCTGTTACTGCCTTTTTATCATCATTATCATCATCATCATTATCATGAATGTGTGTCTGGATAAATATACAAACCTTAATGCAAATGTGTGGGTGTCTAATAGTCCTTCTGCCAGTAAATGTCTCTTAGTGTGTCTTTCATCTAGTCAGTCCGTGTTGTCTCCTTGTGAATGTGTATTTGTGTGCATGGACGTGTTTTTCTCTGACTGTCGACGCTTCATCTGCTTCGTCGTGCAGGGTCCAGCGTCCGGGCAAGTCAAGTGGCTCTAAAAGGATCACCGAGGGCGGCACGCAACATGTGGGTTAAGGCGATCAGCTAAACGGCGGGTCAAGAACTGGATCAATCATCCTCTGCGTTCACCCTTCCCTACACGCCGCAGGAAAGATAAAATAAATTAGATTATGTTTGCAAAAGTAAAAGTAAAAAGGAACATAATCTATACACATTAATGGCGCACTGTTACCTGAACCTGCTTCCCCAACACCAGAATTCGTAGGCAGTTTATTACGTTAACAAATATTGATTACACGTCTCGCCCATGAAATTGTGTGATAAATATGAGCGGCCAAGGTCAGCCATGAGGTGGTGGGGGGTGGTGGTGGTGGTGGTGGTGGTGGCCGTTGGCTATTGCATTCCTTTGGCAGTGGGCGTTGAGGGTCGGTGGGTGAAATAGTAGCAGGAAAGTAAGTAGTAGTAGTAGTAGTAGTAGTAGTAGTAGTAGTAGTAAAAGTAGCATGATTAATTCAGAAAGCTAATTAACCTTCACAAGTATCCTAACAAGCGGCAAACTAAACTAACGAAGGATCCGTCACTCCTGAAATAAATGGTCAAGTTGGATGTAAATGACGAGATGAACCGACGATCGTTGCAACATTGTCAATTTTTTGCACACACATACACATTATATATATATATATATATATATATATATATATATATATATATATATATATATATATATATATATATATATATATATATATATTCACCTCCATGTCCTTGGCCTCCGATAACACTGGAGACGAAATATTCATCATGGAAAATATACTTGGGAGATTATCTGCAGACAAACAAAAGAAGGCTTGGCAAAAACACACACACACACACACACACACACACACACACACACACACACACACACACACACACACACACACATTAAATATATATATATATATATATATATATATATATATATATATATATATATATATATATATATATATATATATATATATATATATATATATATATATATATATATATATATATATATATATATATATATATATATATATATATATATATATATATCTGGACGAACGTTCCCTCCAATGGTACTGATGTATTTTGTTTTGGTGTTGTTGCTCATGTTCTTGTTTATCTTTTCTCTGTGTTCTTGATTTCGTTGTTATTGTTTCTCTTGTTCAAATTTTGGTTATTGTTCTTCTTCCTCTTTTTATTCATCACTTGCCTCTTCTTCACAAACATTATCACATGCTTTTTCCTAAAAGCTAATAATATTTTTTTTACAAATCATCGTCATAGTTTTGTAAGTGAATAAATATGTGTGTGTGTGTGTGTGTGTGTGTGTGTGTGTGTGTGTGTGTGTGTGTGTGTGTGTGTGTGTTGTGAACATGGACCTCGATCTATACGCATAAATATGTAAATACATATATACAAGCATACATACATACATACATATATGAACACACATGCAAACATACATATATGATGAAACATGCAAGTACACAGACAAGCACATACATTCAAGGTAAAGACACAACCCCAGCCAACAAGAACCTTCACACAGCGTCTCCGTGCACACCCGCCGATCAGGTGCAGTAGGTAAGCTTCTCCTCTCGACACATTTCCCGTCCGAGCCTTTGTATCAATCAGACGAGGCGGAGGAGTCGTTCAATTAAAGCGAATGACTTTTAATACAACTCAGACCTGCTTCTGGGTTACTCTCTGCCGCTTGAGGGCCCTGAGAACACAGAGCAAAGAGACACTAATAAGAATGAGTTTTCGATAACGCGCTGCTTTTTTCTTCTGTGGTTAAGGATCGCTGCTTTGAGATTAAGATGCGTTTTGGGGCTGGTGATTACATTATACATCGTTGGGCTAGATTTAGAAGAAGGCGAGATGTGTCGGGAGATAGTCACTGCTTCCCTGACATTTACGAACCAGCTGCCAAGACAGGTGTATATTATTAAGTGTTGACGGGACGAACTGGAAGGGGAGAGCAGCGGACAGACAAGAGATGACTGGTAAGGAGTCTTTGTGCTGCAGCGGACGCGTTGGGGCCTCAGGTGTATAGTGATAACAATAATGCTTAATCTTTCTTCAACTCACTTTTCTGTATGAGTCTTGGGTTCATCTGATTTATGATACGCATTTTTTTTAGATATTTCATTTTTTCCACACATCTTAATTACCTTTCAGCACTTGCACTACCTTATGTGTAGAAGTCATATCGTATATAATCTGCATTTGATAGATAGTAAATGGTAGAACTAATCTGAAATCAGTAGCCTTCGTGTTTTCTGCTGTTCGTCCCCCCGAGTAAAAACATGATGCCATTTGTTAAGCTGTAGCAGACCTGTGAGATATATAAGAGGTTCGACCAAATGAAATCATAGGTCACACCCCCCCCAAAAAACTCCCTAATTTAGATGTATTAATATCCTTTTTCTTAATATCTTCTCTTTCAACCAGGTTTGATCCACACGAGTTTAAAACAAGAGAGAAAAACATTTTCAGTTCCTTTTCCGTTGCGTCTCGAAAAAATAAAATAAAATAAATGTAGATATGTAGTTTTCGAGCAGCTATACAGAAAGACAAACCCCACATCCTCTGTGATCAATCATTCTTCAAACTTCCCTCGTACTCCTGACAATACCACGGACTTGCCTACGCACCACAAAGTTCAGTCTCAACACACGTCCCTCCGAAGAGTCCTTGTGGGTGGCGGTGGTCGTGGGTCTCGCCGGGACACACAGTTTTTCACTCTTCTCATAACGGGGAAAGAAAGTTGAGCCTTCACGCTAAGAGTCTTGTCGGGCAGCCGGAGTGTAAATCATCCGTTGTCCTCCTGGCCTCGTTTTATCTCCTCAACTTCCTCGTTATAGTTTTCTTCTTCCCTTGAGGGCTCGCGGCCAAGAGGAGGAGGAGGCGGGAGGAGGAGGAGGAGGAGGAAGAGGAAAGCGTTAAGGGTGTGTAAACTCTGAAAAAGATCCACAACGACGGGCAATACACGACGGAGCTAATGGCGTGTAAGAGCATCAAGAGCATCCGAAACGCTATCAAACACTCGACAACATCGCACTCGTAATAAAAACCGATTCATCTCCCCTGCCGTCAGTGGCCTCGGCGTTATCGTCAGTAATCAGTCTCGTAACAAAATGCGCGTGAAAATAACTCCGTCATTGCAGCATTACTCCCCATTGCATCGCCCGTATATTCACCATTTCCACAACCATAACGCGGACCATCAGCGCCGTTCCAACCCTCGCTAATGCTAATACCTGCATCAAGCCGCACCGCTACGAACACCCCCTTCCCCGTCCCCTCCCCGTCCCCTTTCCGTCCATTATTCCTCTTCTCCTGTCGTTCCGTCCTTCCGTTCGTCCCTCCGAGCCGCCACATATACCGACAAAGACGACCAGACGTTTTTTTTCTTATTATTTTCTTTACGTTAACTGACTGTCGCCTCCAAACTAGTCTAGACGCAATGTATATTAATCAAGTAAATACAACCTGTTACATCTTCTTTCTCCTACTTCTCTCTATGTATCAAAATAATGTATGTAGTAGTTGCGTGTCGTAGAAAGTTTAATGAGACGCACAAGGAATAATTCAAGAAGTCTCCGGATTGCATGAAGAAGTGATGTACTGAGCAAACTTGTTCCTTGAAATAGTGAGAAAATATTCCGGTGGGGTTTGGCATTTTCATCACGATTGTATTCCTCTTAGCTTTTCATTCTTTTTTCTCGTTCTTTTTTTTTGTCGTTGTTGTTGTTGTTGTTGTTGTTGTTATGGTGGTGGTTGTGGTGGTGGTTTGTCCGTCTCTGTTTCTTCTTTCTTCTTTCTTCTTCTTATTATTATCTTTCTTTTACCTCTGATACCATTACTACTTGTTCTTGTTGCTGTTGCTGTTAGTCTTCCTCATCCCTCCTTTTCCTATTCCTATGTTCCTTTCACTAATTTTGCCTTCCCTTCTTTGTAATATATATTCTACGTTTTCCTCTTCTTACATTATTTTTATTTCAGTCCCTTCCTTTATTGACTCACCACCACCTACATTTCCTCGTTACTCCTCTCTACCTTCTCCTTATACACATAAAACACGTTAACCTCGCTCTCTTAATATGCAGTTCAACTGTTTCCTGTTCCTCTTCCTCTTCCTCCCATTATTCATCCTGTATCTCCATCTTCTGTATGATCTAAATCACCATTGTATCATTTTTATCGTACGTTCTCCACTCAGTGTTTTTCCTTTCTTCTGCTCCCGTTTATTCTATCTTGCTCGTGTGTCCATGTAAGATTCATTGTTTTCTTTCCTTCTTCACTTATCGCCTTATCGTCTTTTTTAGCCTCAAACACACACACACACACACACACACACACACACACACACACACACACACACACACACAAAGGCATACACAGTTTACTCGCGTGTGACACCCCGAGCACATCCATGACCGCTGTGACGTGCTCGTGTTTGTCTCACCGTTACGACCGCCGCAATGAGTGTGTTGAGTGGATAAAGACCCGCGAAGGAACGATGATATTTCTGTTTGGAGAGGATGGCTGCGGGGAAAGTTTACATAGATTTACACATATTTTCAGACCACACAAATCCTCTGCTCCAGGTCAGGTTAAGGTAGAGGTGGTGGTGTTTGAGATTGTCTTTAATTGAATCAGTCTTGTTGCTATGAGCCATTTAAGGAGCCAAGAGGGATACATTCGCATTGTTGGGAGAAATTTGGGCTTAATGAGATTGTCACCAAAAACTTTGACCTTATGTTTTTGAGCTTTACAACGCACAATTCATAACGGTTCAGCGTTAGCAATCTTCCAATCAGTAGAGACCCCATTCTGAGAGAGAGAGAGAGAGAGAGAGAGAGAGAGAGAGAGAGAGAGAGAGAGAGAGAGAGAGAGAGAGAGAGAGAGAGAGAGAGAGAGAGAGAGAGAGACGGAGGGTGGGGTGAGGGGAAGAGATGAGGGGAAGCGAGTGAGATGACACTTGACAGTCAGGACCAAGAGTGACACTGGAGCGAGGGGGAGGGGAAAGGAGGGAGTGAGAGAGAGGGGAAGGCGCTTAGGGTTCACCGCGGGTAGTCTGGTGTCAATGATATGTGAATACTGCATTAGCGAGGAGGCGGGGAGGAGAGGGAAGAAGAGGGAGATAACACAGAGGTGTGTGTGTGTGTGTGTGTGTGTGTGTGTGTGTGTGTGTGTGTGTGTGAAATGGCATAAAAGAGAATAGATATATGAACGAGAGGATCAAAGAAAAAGTGAAGCATACACAGAGAGGAGGTATAAAGGGAAAGGAAGATAACAACGAGAACCGAGTAATGAACAAGAATATAAAAAGTAAAATGACATATGAAGCAAGAATAAAGAAGACAGCAAGAAGATATGTGTGTATGAAGTTAATGGAGAAACTAACGGCGAGAGGTGGAAGCAGGAAACGGATGTATAAAGACGGAGGAAGTTAAGTGTAAAAATGTGAGGGAGCGCAGAAAAGCTACGGAAATGATGTGCAAGACGTGAATGGATTGAGGACAAGGACGTTAAACACAAATACTCGCCAGAAAAATGAGAAAAATGATGTTGCAACAAAACGATACAATAAGACATCTCGAAAAATAAAACAACAAACAAAGTGAAGATTATAAATAAAACCCATAGAAGAAAAAACGAAACAAAAAAGAAAGCGGTAAGATTATCATAAACATAGAATTAGGATACATAAGAAAAGCGATCAAGTGAATAAATATAATCAACAACATAAAAGAAGAATATATAAAGAAGCAATCAGGTATGTAAAGGTAAAATTACTTGGAGCAATGCTAATCCAGCGGGCGAGCAGGTAGCCGTCACGCTTCCCCAGGTAACTCTAACAAGTCTCCCCTGGCCTGTAAAATCAGACTCTCACGCTAATTAAATACGACGGGAACAAAAAAAAAGTTATAAACGCATTAATCATCAACGTTATTATCATAATAAGTCATAGAGGCGGTAATCGCATTAGGTTATACTGTATTTTGCATAATGTTCGCACCGGGACATGACAGCCATTACAGCTAAATTACGAACACGCATTATTTTTTTAACCATTATACCGAACGGCGGAGAACAACGAAGACACGGTACTGAGAGGAAGGTAAAAGAGGGTGAGGGGTTGGGGGTGTGGGGTTGGGAGTGGGAGAAAAAGAGAAGGGGGGAGAAAGGAGGGACACATGTTGGGGGAGCGAGAGAGGGAAAGAGAGGAGAGCAAAAAGAGGAATGGGGTACTACACCTTGTTTAATTGAATCCGAAAATATATTGTTTTCAAATGTAAACCTCTATCGAATGTATGGAAATGATTCTCTCTCTCTCTCTCTCTCTCTCTCTCTCTCTCTCTCTCTCTCTCTCTCAGCCCAGACAGGTCAGGCTGGAGGGCTGGATTCTTTACCGTTCTGAGGCCAAGGTGTATCGGCAGGCAGACGCAGGAGAGGTTACCGCAAGGCACCTTCATGAGCCAGACAGCCAGGCAGGTGAGGCTCAGGTGATTCAAGGGCGGCCCGGGGGATCACATGAGGCTCCAATTAATCCAGGAAGCCTCTGTAGGTGTCTAGCAAGTCTGCGGTCCAGGCTTACCCGCCGCCGAGCCTCGAGGAGATAAGAGGACGGGGAGAGATTCCTTGCTCCCCACCCCTAATGGCCTTATTAGGTGCGTCTCTCCACGGGGATCGAGCAAGGCTTCTCTCTCTCTCTCTCTCTCTCTCTCTCTCTCTCTCTCTCTCTCTCTCTCTCTCTCTCTCTCTCTCTCTCTCTCTCTCTCTCTCTCTCTCTCTCTCTCTCTCTCTCTGTCTATCTGTCTATCTATCTGTCTGTCTGCTTATATATTTCTATCTATCTATCCACCTATCTTTCCACCCTCCTTTAGAGTTAACTCCCTGTGTATTCTGTTGGATAGAGGGCGATGTGTTATATGGTAAGAGTGAAACAGTGTGTCATCATAATATGAGTAGTGCAGTTTTCGTCACCGCATATTCATTGGAAAGCTAAACGTAATTCAGTTCATTCGTATCTGATCATCCAAGGCGGCCTTGTAATTCTGAGATGTTTATTGCAATGTAAACACGAGGATACTTGCGGATAAGCAGGAGAATAATGAGTCTGCAAAAGGTCAGTTGGAGAGAGTAGTATTTTCACAGCCTCTTCTTTACGAGCGACAAGAAACTCTTTTCTTGGAACGTAACTTGAGAGACTGAGGAAGTTTTTCAGGGTGGTGGACTCGCCCCGCCCGTCTCGCCTCCCCGCTGACGTAAACACAGTCTGTTCTGGGAGTTAAACTTTCTCACCACGCGTTCTTACTTCTAACCTTTTATTTTAATTTCTAAGGATGTCTGAAGAGTGCCAAACTATCATGATGCAAAGTGACGTTAACTGCAGGCTTTGAATTTGTCGTATTGCAGATCATGGAGAGAGTAACCTTTGATTTTCCTCTATTTGCGACTTTTTATTTAGTTACTGTGAAAAAGTAGTGTTTTAATAATACGATTTCGGTCCATGTCCTCAGCGTTACAGTTTGATATTTCATCGAAAATCAATTTGCCTGAGTTCAAAATGGAATGAAGACCAATTCAGCTATTCGGCGTCTCCATCCGAATGTGTCTCGTCCGAACATTACATACTCTCGGTGCATTCCAGTAGACTAAAGCCTGCTCTTCCTCCAACTCCTCCTCCTCCTCCTCCTTCTCCTCCTCCTCCTCGCCTGGGCCGCCACACTGGGATCCTCTATACTATTCAGCTCCGAATGTTCCCCGACTCACCTGACCCGCCCAGATAGAGATCAAAGGAATCGCTTAGTGGTCAACGAAGAGGAACGGGCCCCAGACTCGCCTTAGAGAAGAAAGTCCTACTCGTCAGCGAGGGAACGAGATCCTTCCGGGAGTCCGCCATGCTGCACTACTTGTTTTTGTGTCGGGTGAGCCTCTAACATCACCCGCCTCCTCCTTTTGCCTCATTATTTTTCGGTAATTCGGGTAACTATCAAGATGCTCACTTCGTATCGCCGCGCCAGCCGGTCATCCCTCAGCGCAGACTCTCGCCTTGACATTTGCCGTGGTTTTGTAACTTGTGTTTAATCTCTTTTGTCTGTGATTTGATTGTGTGTATGTGTGTGTGTGTGTGTGTGTGTGTGTGTGTGTGTGTGTGTGTGTGTGTGTGTGTGTGTGTGTGTGTGTGTGTGTGAGCGTGTGTGTGTGTGTGGGTGTGTGTGGGTGTGGGTGTTTGAGCAGTAAACTCACAATATATTAGTTCCTCTTCTCGTAATTCCTCCACTCACCACTAACCAGAAACTACATGGTTATATGTACCACTTATTCTTAATTACTGCAATCAAGGTCTGCAGCCTAGTATTAAATAATATATGGAACTGAATGCACAAACACTTCCCCGCTACTCCCCCTCACACACACTTGCCACCTGTCGCAAGGCCAAGGTCAGTGTGAGGACACGTAGCCTTCGCCCTGGCGGCCACGCCCTCCCTAATACTTTAATTAATAACGAGGCGGCAAGGGCACCGTCATCGTTACACCCACGTCGCGGAGGGTCTTGCAAGCTAAGGCGCTGTACTTCAGGTAACCTCAACAATGGCGAGGTAACGCTGAGAGCGCCGGGGGGAGCCATCAATTACAGGTTCTCAAAATAGCAGGCCTGAAAACAGCCACAGCGTCTCATGCCTTGCTAGCTAAAACATAAATCATTAACGAGTCAACGAACAGCTATGGGCTAACGTCAGAAAAAAAAAATAGCAGCAGTTTGAGTACAATCACGATAAAGTACAAAACAATGTGTTTCGACGAACTTGTGGTTGAGGAAGTCTGCCTCACCATCCATGGAGCTGGTGCAAGCTCCAAAAAAATAGTTAATTCGATATATACGAGTGAATACCCAATCCGGTATTTCATCTCGGCATAATACAATATTTTATTTCTAGTGTATATATCGGGCTATATTTTTTGACGTTTAGAAACTGTGAAAAAAATATTATTGAGACCGATGTTTTTGTAACACACACACACACACACACAAAAAAAAAAAAAACTATAAAGTGATGGCGGTGAGTTGGCAGAGAGCTGGGCCTTGGCTGGGCTGGGCGGAGGACAATATCCTGCCTGCCTTGTGGCTGCGGCATCCCGCAGCGCGTAGGCTAAAAACTTACTCCTTATCAGCTCGCCCCATCTTAAGCCGAGGCGAAGGTTATTGTCATGAATAGCACATACGCTGAAGTTTCGGGGCGCATTGAAGAAAAAAGACCTGGAGTAGACTTCAGAGAAACCTCCTGCCTGACCCGGCGTCAAAACGAGGTTATTACTGAGGGGCAAACGAGACTTCCTGCTGACGCCCCTAAAAGGTTCGCAGCAAGCACCGAGCACGCAACACTCCTGCCCTTACGACCGACCTCTTTAAACCCTCCAGTGCGCCTGACCGCACTCCCTGACCCGCCCCTGCCCTGCCTCCAACACGCCCTTGCCCCAACCCGTTCCACCCTGCCGAATTCAGTTGCACTCCACACCACCCTCCCCCTTAGGACGGCTCGCACCCACGGCTTATCAACGAACAACGTCAAGTGATCACCGCCCTGACCCGCACCCACCACAGTGTCCTCGACCCCCTGAAGCTGTGGTCTCAAATGCTACGTTCTTTATTTACATTCTAACGTTACCGTCTCACAGGCCAAGTGTGTCACGACGAGACGTGTGATATAATGACGCCTTCCATTGTTCCTATTATGGTGAGACTTGCGTAACTCAAACTATTACTACTTCTACTACTACTACTACTACTACTACTACTACTATATTACTATTACAACTACAACTACTGATACTACTACTACTACTACTACTACTACTACTACTACTACTACTAATAATAATAATAATAATAATAATAATAATAATAATAATAATAATAATAATAATAATAATAATAATAATAATAATAATAATAATAATAATAATAATAATAATAATAATAATAATAAATAATTCAAGCATTTTCATCACACTTTTATCACATGGCATTAACGGTAAACAAAGCCAGAACCGCCCCAATCTGCAAATTCTTTCCCCCAGCGAGCGAACACCTACTACTGCTATGTCGATCTCCGGCATAAAAAAATAAAAAAACAGCTTTATATAAGCACACACGACGTCCTCCTCGTCTTCGTTCACCATCAACTCATTCCTTTTATAGAAACGACACCGCCACCACACCGCAATCACTTCATCATCTCTCTCCTTTCTCCATCTGCATTTATTATCCTTTTTGTCTTTCACTTCTCTTCCATCGTTTTTACAGCACAATTGATCACACCATGCACGTCATCTTCCCTTTCTTCTTCAATAATTCTAAACCTCCTCCTTTTCCCGTACTCCTCCAGCTGTACAGAACAATCGGTCATTTCACTTTATCTTCCCGTTTCTTTCCTTTCCTTATACTTTTTTTCCTTCTTTTCCTCCTCTCCCTTCGCCATCTTTACGGAACAATCGGTCATATCACTTAATCTTCCCGTTTCTTCCTCTTCCAAAAATACTCTTTTTCTTCTTCTTTCCCCCTCTACCTTCTCCATTCCCCTTCTTCCCTTTCTTCAAATACTCTTTTCCTACTTCTTCTACTCCTCCTTCTCAGCCATCTTTTACGAAACAGTTGGTCATATCAGTCATCAGATACAGGAGGAAGAGCTACGTGGTATACAGCAACAGGAAGCCGCACGAAAATTGAGGGCATTGTGTCCCTGGCAAGCCGCTCCATCTCTTTCTTCTCGGGGTCTGTATCTCGCTGCCTATATTATCTACTATTCATTCGAGGAAAGAATGGGCGGCGGATCCTATATTTCTCTCGCCATTGTCGTGAGTGGGTGGCGGCGACGACAACGAAGGGGAGGAGGGACTTCGGTGATCATGAGGAGAGAACGGGATGGTTGGGGAGAGGGGGGTGAGAGAAAAGGAAATGGTTGTTTACAGAAAGGGAGATTAGGTAGAGTAGGGGAAGGAAGGGGATAAGGAGAATGTTGGTGAAAAAGGAGTGTTTCTTGATGATGCAGGAAATGGAGCGAGAAGAGATTGAAGTGAGTGGAGGGGAGAAGAAGGAACGACAGAAGAGAAGGTAAACATGTAAAAGGGGAGAGGGAGGGAGTGGAACGCTGGGAAAGGGAGAATGGGAAAAAAAAAATATATGGTCTGATAAGTAAGAAGGGGAAGAGTAAGGAAGAGTAAGAGCGGAAAGATTGTCAGGAAAAAAAATATACGGTGTATGTTTGTTTCTCCATGTGTGTGTGTGTGTGTGTGTGTGTGTGTGTGTGTGTGTGTTGTGTGTGTGTGTGTGTGTGTGTGTGTGTGTGTGTGTGTGTGTGTACCTAACTGATAAGATTGGTTAAGCTTTAGCATGTGACACATTTCTAGTATACACACACACACACACACACACACACACACACACACACACACACACATACACACACACCCACACACACACACTGGGGGGTCACAGCTACAACCATGATAACACTTAACTAATCTAGCGGGGCCTTGAGCTAATAAAATGGTAATTATTCTATTAGATCTCTCTCTCTCTCTCTCTCTCTCTCTCTCTCTCTCTCTCTCTCTCTCTCTCTCTCTCTCTCTCTCTCTCTCTCTCTCTCTCTCTCCGTTCAGCTCACATTCTTATTAATATTACCTTCCTCAATATGACACGAGTGATGAATACATAAGAGTTTCCTATTAGTTTGACATTAAAAATACACAGTGACTAATAATTGCGTGAACTCTGAAGTAAAATAACTGCTGAATGAAAAGTGTTTTGTTTCTTGCACTTCTGATAAAAAAAAAAAAAAAACGGAATTAAAATGGAAACGCCACACATTATATTAAATTAAGAGAAAAAAAAGTAGGACGCTGAATACAGGTCAGTGGTCAATAGAAATGTAAGAGCAGGTAAGCCGATAAAGAAAAAGTTAGAAAAGTGACAAGTTAAAAAGTGTAAATAAAAATGAAGGCATCCAATCACACTGTAAAAAGTACATTGCCTCAACATTATTAATATCCCAAAATCACCAAGAGACAAACAGACATGCAGACAGACAAACACATAAAGTAGAAAGACATACAGAATCATTTAACACACACCTGAAGAACTCCGTCACCAGTGCTAATAAACATGCAAAGCAACGATTGTGTCCTAACCCCGCTATTTATACCATGAAGTGAGATGGTCTATGATAATGGCTCAAATTATGTCATTAAGTGATTGGAGTCTGGTACTGGCGGGCAGGGATTGTGAGAAGCAAGGAAGTGAATGAGAAAAGGAAGAGGGAAGGAGAGAGAAAGGAATGGGACTCGGAAAGAGAACGAGGCTTGAAAGGCCAGGGAAAGGGAAGACGATGAGAAGGAAAGGGAAGCGAAGAGATGGAAGGGAAGGGTTGGAAGGGAAGGGATGGAATGGAAGAGAAGGGTAGGAAAGCGAAAGGGTGGAAGGGAAGGAAATGGAGGAGAATAGAAGGGAATGGAAGGGAAGGAAAGGGAAGGGAAGGAAGGGGTAGGCAAAGGAAAGGGCAAGGGAAGAAAAAGGAAGGAAAAGGTAAGGCAAGGAAAGGGTAATGGAAGAAAATAGTAAGGAAAGGGAATAAGAATGAACTGGAAAATAACAAGCAGAGAAACGGAAATGAAGGCCAGGCTGTAGAGGTAATAGTAATAAAAAAAAAGGCATAGGAGAGGAAAAAAGAAGAGAGGAAAAGAGAGAGGCGATGAAAGGATGTGTCGCTAATGACAGAGGTTCGCAAACTGTTTAAAGTCTCTTCAGGGAATGAGAGAAAAAAAAGTTATGAAGAAAAAACTATATTCCAGCATTAGAAAAAAAATGAGAAAAACTAAAAATATAACCATAACGATTTATACCTAAGAAATTACACGTGCATTTCATGAGGATTACTCTCACACACACAAAAAGAGGCAAAAAATATATAATTCAAGGCTCGGGAATATTCTATTTTTGCGCGACGGCATGAAAATTGTGCGGCGTAACGACTGCCAGATTTCCATCACACTGCTATTTTCTTGCTTGTGGGACGTGTAAAGTGTTCAGCGAAACCCGTGATTGTGCTGTTATGAGTCTTCTATGTGTGTGTGTGTGTGTGTGTGTATGTGTGTGTGTGTGTGTGTGTGTGTGTGTGTGTGTGTGTGTGTGTGTGTGTGTGAGAGAGAGAGAGAGAGAGAGAGAGAGAGAGAGAGAGAGAGAGAGAGAAATATTAGAGAGAAGGAAAGGTCAGCTATACAAAGTGAAAATAAAATCGGTATACAAGCGGTTAAAGAATATAAGAACGAGGAGTCAGAACCATTACTGCACGAAAAAAAAAAAGAATGAGGAGACAGGGGGAGAGTCTGGCTGGCTGGTCGGTCGGTTATGCGGGGTGAAGCACCTGAACCGCTTTTTCCTACCAAGATACTGACACAGCGTAAAAAAAAATATATATACGTAAAAATCAAAACATACAACATCCATCATAGTTATAAGCCTTGTTCTGCGCAAGGTCAATATTATCAAACCCTTGGAAGGCTTAGTTCATATAATTCAATGGCTCTCGTAAAAGTTGTCGGGGTTTCCATGGGTGGTTTCATAACCCTGGCGGTAGGTTTTGCAAGGTTTCCGCGCCATAAACGGGAAAAAAACACTTTAGCTCCTCTCTCACCTAGAAATACGTTCGCAAAAAGAGCCACAAACGTTTGATGATACGAGTGAAACAATCTAGTAACGAACACAAGTGAATTCCTTCCCTTGACACATATTTAGAGCTAGATATACAGTGACAGGTGAGAGGATTCTTAAAGGTATAATATCTCCCTCTTATGGATAAAGGAGGAGGAGAAGGAGAAGGAGGAGGATAAACAGGAGGAGGAAATGCCGGGTGTGAGATGATAGTGGGTTAGCGGTGGTGGCGGTGGTGATGACGGTGATAGTGGATGCGCTGGGTCGAAGTAGCAGCACAATCGTAAGGAATAGAAACGCTCTGAGGGAGACGTTGGGTAGTGGCGGTGGTGGTGGTTGGGTTTCTTGTGGTGTTAGTGGTGGATGGTGATGTTGGTGATCCAGGTGGTGGTAGTGATGTCTGGTGTGTGTGTGTGTGTGTGTGTGAGGCACCGGGCAATTATTCTTCAAGCCACTGTTAATTCCTCTCCCGGGAACCATCGCGCCCCCCTCAACGTGTGGCGGTCTCTCTTGTTTAACTTTTACCCTCTAATACAGCCGGTGGTTTCCCTTCGTCTAGCTTCTATTCGTTCAAACATATTTTGAAAAATGCTGCACCTATTACCTCTAATCTACCACTAATTTGGAGCTTTCCTTACGTAATATATTATAATGCCATGGTGCACTGGGAAGGAACTATATGATGTGTACTTTTTTCCTATAACTCCAAAGGTTTGTAGACTTCTTTCTGCCACACTCATAACAAAGCAGCAAAGTTCTACATTAATGGCAACCCTTTTGTTTACTGGTCCAGAAATCATATTTTAATTTATCAAAAACGCCATGGAAAATAAGTTATTATTTTCATATTCTTCGCAAATAATTATTTCTGATTTGGATCTCCATACCACAACTTTTAGTGAGTTTAACAAAATTAATGTCTGTGTTGTATTGCTATATTTCTGAGTAAACACGCTGCGAATCAAAACAAGACGCAATTTACTCTTGATGCGGGATAGTAATACGAACACGCTAATGCAACACCTTCGGGCGACTAGACAGATGTTAGGGGCAGCAAGGCACGGAAAGCGGGAGCCTCCAAGGACGAACAAGGTCACTCTAAATGTGACTGCATCTTACTTTCACAAAATAGAAATATAACTGGACGGTGATTTGGAAGCAGCAATGAATAATTATGAGCACAAAATTCCTGAGACGTGAACCAATTAACTAGAATGAACGAAACTGGGCGATATTAATACATTTTTACTGATCATTAATAGTACTAGCATTATTATTATCATACAAGTGTGTGTGTGTGTGTGTGTGTGTGTGTGTGTGTGTGTGTGTGTGTGTGTGTGTGTGTGTGTCATTAGATGAATCACGCTGCATGACGTAGCAAAACGATTTCTGGGGTTTAATCAGAATGGCCGGGCACATCTGTTCATTAATCATTATGAAATGTTAAACCAGTTGGTGTGCACTTATAGAGAGACCATGTTTTGGGAGCTGTGTGTTGCTTCACAATACAAAAGCCACTTATTAAACACAAACAGCATTCTTTTTTTTTCAGGATCACTAGTTAAAATATTTACAGCTCTAGTTATAACACCGAATATTAATATTTTTATGCTTTATATTGTAATGCGATTGATTTTGAAAAGCGTGTTTGAGTGAGCTGAATCTAAAGAACAAAGAATACATAATTATACAAACTTTAAAATTCTTCTTGAGAGAGTGGCATAGAAGCCCATAATTTCCGTTCAACTTGTATTTACTTGCATTTACCCCTATTTGTAACATTGGCAAACCTTAACACATATTCTGGTAGGCTTGGAGGGTATAGTGAATTCCTTAAGCTAGCCACCAAGCCGTCCAGGACAAGTGAGGGATGTTACACTTCGACGGTTTAAGTTGCCCTTCGTCACCGGGCTCAGGGCACAGTACACGTGATTTGCCGTTACGTAAGCCTTTAGAATACCACACGTAATTATTTTATATTTCACGTCCTCGCAACAAATTAGGAGACCATACATTTACGCAACAATTTCAAAGCCAATACATCAGCACTATACCTGTCATTTATTCCTCCATGTTAGAAAAGCAATAAAATAGAATATATACTAATGGAAGGAGAGAAAAAAAAAGTCATATAAGAAAGTCATCACAAAAATTAGTCATCTTCGTTATCATCAGCTTCACACTTACTGACTCATCCTCAAGTTCATCATCAACATCACCACCACCACCACCACCACTACCAGGAGATAGGAAGCAATTGACAGATAAAAAAAAAGGGAGAGAAAGGGGGAAAAAAAGTCACCATTTACTGAGACAATCACCGCATGACCTTCACAACAAAACACACACACACACACACACACACATTCCTCTTCACACACCTCCCAACGCTTCCATCAGAGTGACGTTAGAGTCGCTGCCCCCCCCCCTCTCCTTCCTCTCCCTCCCTCTCCCCTCCCCTCCCCTCCCCCTTTCCTCCCCTCATCTCGTCCCCTCGCCGTGGCATTGCATGTGGCGGCGTGAAGGTCAAGGTGAGGAGTGACGTAACGCGCTGGTCAGGTTACTCGTGACGCCAAACATTTCGGGCACTCATTACTCTTTTTTTTTCTTAATTGCTTTTTTTCTATTTATGTCCCTATTTGGCGATGCTTTTTTTTCATAGTTTCTCATCGTCTATGTATATTTATTTGTAGGTATCTGTTTAGTAATACATTTCAATTTACTTATTTCTACTTATTTATATTTATTTATGGGCAGTGCTCTTATCTAAGCTAACACCTGCGCATTCTCTAATTATCCGTGTAAACTTAAGGTGGGTATCACAGTCTTGTGCAAAGTTTTCTTATTTTTTTCATACCAAACACATGCTGATCATCTGCTTCCACTTAAAAACAAGTGTGAGTCGTAGCCCTCACCCTTGACTCTCTTCCTCTGTTTTCATCATTTTTGTTGCTCCCTACGCGACAGTTTCAGGTTCTGAGCAAAACATAATATAAATGGAGGTATAATTTTGACCTCTCTCTCTCTCTCTCTCTCTCTCTCTCTCTCTCTCTCTCTCTCTCTCTCTCTCTCTCTCTCTCTCTCTCTCTCTCTCTCTCTCTCTCTCTCTCTCTCTCTCTCTCTCTCTCTCATGAATACAAAACAATTTCAATCTGATGGCGTACAAAAATGATGCGTTTAGACAGCTTATTAAACAGAACTGTAATGAGAGAAATGAAAAAACAAGTTCAAATGACAATGAACGCCTACACTTTAATTTTGCCGTACATGAACAAGAAAACGAACATAATGGCAGCTACAGTTTATAATCAAGATAATTATAAAAGAGTATGTCAATAATAGATATGAGAGAGAGAGAGAGAGAGAGAGAGAGAGAGAGAGATAAGTGATGCATCGTGAGGGAAGGGGAAGAGTGAGAGAGAATAAAAGATGAAGTCACTAAATTTTCGGCTCCTCATTTTTCTTACGCCGCGTTGGTTGTTGGAGAAGACGAGGAAATAAAATAAAAAAAAGATGAAAAGAGAGGTGAGGAGAAGGGGACGGAAGTAAGGGGGAGTTATGATGAGGGAGTGGAGGGGGAGGATAAGGACATCAGGATAACAAGAATAGCTAATGAGGTGGAAGAGTCAATCAAGCGTCAAACAAATCAGGTGTTGTTATGTGCCAGGTGTCACTACAGTTCTTCTACCTTTGTCGAGCGTTTACCTCAAGCCGCTCATTTATTCATCCCTGTGTCAAAAGCTGCATTTATCAGTGACACCTTAGCTTTTTACCTCTCTCTAACCAGCACTTATTCATTCCATCATATTTATAACGGACAACTCTTATTTCCTTTTCTATGTTGCATTGATTCACCCTAACTAACACTTATTTACTCCGTCATATTTAACAAACAACACTCCTTTCCTTCAAATCCGTTGTACTGATTCACCATTCAAAACCAGCGACATGTACTGATCTTTACAAAACCTAATTCTTACTTTACGAACGCCATAGCTTCCCCTGCACCATAACCGTGATCGCTGCCTTTCACATTTCTCAGACCGACACATTTGCTTCATATCCCATCAATCAAGTGCACCCCTTCACCCTCCAGCGCTTTCGTACTCAGCTCCTCCACGTGTCGACAGACATGTACCACCCTGAGCGACCCTCGGAGCAGCTTAACAACCGCATGAGCATATTTACAGCCAATCATCCCGCAGCTCCCATCAATTCCCTCACTTGCCAGCCGTCAGGGGCGTTCAGGAGACAGCGGGTTATCGTAATTGACTGCCTAACACGGTTTTCAGGGTCGCTCTTATATCATTTTTCTTTTCAAACAGCTACACGCTCCTGGTCGTTTATTTTGCCACCCTTCTTCTCGCTAACACTAGTCTGCTTCGTACTAAAAGGCCAAAAGGTGAGGTCATAATTTAACCTCTTCACCTGACACACCTACCACTTCACCTGTGCCGCGCTGTGTGGTATCATTATATCTCGCTCGTACTCTATACCTAACCATCAACAACAGGAATGCGACAGTGAACGGGAACAGACGAACAGCAGAAAAATTAGTGCATGGAGAAAGTTGACAGAATTTATTATAGTAAAGTGAAGCAGTGGTGACACGTAATATACACTTAACCAAACTGTTATTACATCTAACGGTACTTCTTTGCACTTTTTAGTCAGTGGAAGGTTTGTGGTAAGTCTAGTTTTCATTAATTCGAAAATTCATCTAAGTTTTCATTTTTCGTTTTTACAATTTCACCTTGGCAGTAAAGAAGCTAGCCAACCATCCACGAAATTAGCCAGTCAGACAACCACATATCTAATCAGCAAGTCAGTTAATCAGTCAGTCAGTAAGCCGGTGAGTCAGTAAGTCAGCCATCCCTCCCCTCCATTGTGTGTTCCTTTCCCTTGTTACAATAATTATAGCTCACCGCAAAATTGCTTCACAAGATCGTGGTGCAAGGCTGCAGTTTTCACCCTCTCTTCAAACCCTCATTCCTCACACTCAGCTTATCGGCGTTATCGTATCGAATGTCGGACTGTCGGGTGCAAGTAGCGGTGTCGCAATGGTGAGTTTCGCCCTTAACAGTGGTTCCCTGTGTAGAAACAGCTTGAGTGGCGTGTACTCGACTCATTAACAGATCATATCTTTCCTAACTTGCAAATAGCCATCAGTCACTCAAACCCCAAACGTTTCATTCCTCTTCTTGCGTCTGGTATCATCTCAAACAGCCAAGATATTGATAGTCATGCTTTCAACGAACTATCTTTAATACTGACAACAATGATTTCACTCTGCTTTGTCCTGTTGAATCCAAAAGAAAGTTTGGCACCGGAGGCTTTGGAGTTGTATGGTAAAAGTCCCATGACCATATTAATATTATTATAACTCTTTGAAGGCCATTCTCTTCACCAACTTTGCTCTGGTTTTATCCATTACAAGCTTGCCATCACGGATACATTTTATAGGAAAATAAAGTTAACAACTCGCCTTCCTTCCGCAATGTATTAAGTCTTTATTAAATGAGCTGAAAATCTGCGTGATACTGAGGGAAAAGTGAGCTATTACAAGGTCAATCATAACAATGCTAGCAACAATATTAAAAAGGAAAATACATAATAAAGATGACGAAAACGACGATGGTGATGATGATGATGAAGAGGGAAAGTGTAACATTAACACTATGACAACAACAACGTAATCAACAAACGTTTCAGCACCAAAACAACAAGACAAATCTAGGAAAAACAAAGCAATCATCTGCAGCTCCAACAAACAGATCGTTAACAACTGCAACAAAACGATTTTCTTAACCATTTTCTTTACATATTTCCCCTCTTTCCTTTCCTGCCCCTTCCTTCACGTTCCACACAGCCGTAAATGAGTGTCTTACTCTTTTTCGCTTACGTAAGAAGTTATTCATCGTTCCTATCCTTCATATCGCACAGCTCTAAATGAACCTTTCTGCTTTTTATTTCCTTACGTAAGCAGCCCCATCTTCCCCCTCGGAGACATTCATACCTTCATCAAGGGTGGGAAGCGTAAAACCCCTTTAAACTTCCCTGCTTCTCATTCTCTTACGTTAGTAGTCCCTCTTCGTTCCTTTCATTCATATTGCACAGCTCAATACGAACGATCCTGCTCATTATTTCCTTACGTAAGCATTCCAATCCGCCCCCTCAGAGACATTCATACCTTCATCAGCTGCGGGAAACGTAAAACCCCTTTAAAGTCGCCTTACGGGTTCGCCAGTTCACTAAGATATATGAAGATACTCCTACACTTTTTACTTCGTGCTCGGAGGCCAGACAAAGGAGATTGAGATAATTCTAAGCTTTTAATGAGCATAATACCAGTGTTGTTTGTGGGGCGGGAGACAGTAACCAGCGGGGGTCCTGACTGGCCCGCCAACAGACGCTGTAATCACGCAGGCAATTAAATGATAATGTTGGCGTCCGACTCTTCTTGCTCGCCGCCACGCTGAACAGACCTGCTTGCGGCTTCGCGTGCAGGAAGCAACTGTTCCCCGCCGCTTCTACAACCCTCGCCGCTGCTAAAGATTAACTTTTACCTGATTTTCTTGCGCTTTTTTCCCGCGCCCATCACCGCTCCGTAACCAATAATTGAATGTTTAAAAGAATCTCGACTATAATGGCCAGCTTTCTCTCGATCTTTACGGAGGTGTTTTCTCGGTGCATCTGAAGCATGAACGGTGTTGTGGGTTTCTGATTGTGCCTAGACGACTTTTTCTTTCCGAGTGGACGTGAAAGAAACGCTGTGGTCTGTTGCAATCAGCTTTTGATTTGTTTTTCTTTCTTTAATTTTCCGGCAGCGATGCTCGTGATGTAAATGAAGTGTGCTGATTTAGACAAAACTATTTCATTTACCAACACTGCAATAACACATCACATTGAAAATTCCCCTCCTGCGATGATGCAACTCTTTACACTCCATTCACAAAATTACCAATCAACAACAAAAATAATTACGGAAATTACACATGTAATTGTTCCCATCGGCAAAACTGAAGAAGTAATATACTGTTTTCATTTTTCCTGACCAAGAATTCAATTTCCCATCACCCTCCATCTGTACCTTCATCGCTTACGTTACCCCTCTCCCCCCTCCGCGCACCTCCATCTCCCCTATCCATCATTTTTCACATCAAGGCATGAGCTACAACAGTCTGCTGCCCTCACGCATTACTCCCGCACGCACGCACTCCAACCAGCCAGCCAGCCAGCCACCTGTACTCACACTCCTCATGACTCCTCCTCTTCCTCCAACCACGACTCCCTGCACACAAGCACAAGGCCCTCCTTCACGCTAAGATATTACGCCGAGTCCCGTTGAGTCTTAAGGTTCGTCAAGGAACTTCTCGCACCGGCCCGTGAAGGAACAGCGAGGCAATTAGTTACTTCCTTTCGGCGCGAAGTCACGGGGAAGAAGTTCGTGAAAGCAAAGAGCGAGAAAATGTTGATAAATGCAATGGTGTGAAATAACGCGTGTCTGCTTTTTCCCTTTCTTCGTGTTGCGTGAATCGTAATGTGTCGGTGTTGGGCTTCTATTGTTTGTGTGTACGATAATGTTTCTATTGAATGTGGCCGCGTTACGTCAACCAGTCCGCCAGTCAGTCGACCAGTCAGCATCTATCTAAGCAGCCGTCAATTAGCGACGCGCGCGGAACGTGTGGCGGTGAACAGACAGACAGACACCAGCTAGGGGTGGAGTAAAGAAAGTAGGAATAGTGCGCCATGTAATAACAATAATAGTCTCTGTGTGTGTGTGTGTGTGTGTGTGTGTGTGTGTGTGTGTGTGTGTGTGTGTGTGTGTGTGTGTGTTTGGTTAAGTAATCATAATGAACTTGATTGATGAGTAAAAACCATATTACCAATTCACAGCATAAACAATTTCCTGGAGTCATCATCACAGGCCCGTCACCTTGTCAGGCATTAGTGTGTTCAACAGCCCTCAAGGCGGTTCTGAAGGTGCTTATCATCTGTCAGACGCATTTTCCACCGCCGAGGCTGCCGCCGCGGGGTCCGGCTATCGCTGCTTCCTTAACAATCACCCCGGTAATTTGCGGTTTTTGACATCCTGCTGGGCCTCAGCCCTGATCGCTGGGGCGAAAACCTCAAGCGTCTCAACCGACAAGGACGACGCTGCCTCGCGCTGACTCAGACAAGTCGTAGCCGCAGCAAGGAACCATGACTTGTGGGCGGTGTGAGTCGTTAGTGCAGAGTCCTGACAGGTTTGTTGCCTCATGGTCGTTTGGGGATCACAGCAAGGATTCCTCTCGTACGTAACGCGTGTGCTCCCTGGCTAACTTTATAGTTGTAAGACATGGACACTTAATAGTGACTGAAAGGGCGTATGCCCCTATTGCTTCTTAATAGAATGGATAACAATTAAGCAAGATAAGGTAAGTACACACACACACACACACACACACACACACACACACACACACACATATATATATATATATATATATATATATATATATATATATATATATATATATATATATATATATATATATATATATATATATATATAGTGTGTGTGTGTGTGATGGGAAAATTTGCAAAATATTGAAAATTCTGAATGTGATTCAGTACCAAATGACGTATTGCAAATATTTAATTTATCTCGGATATATTTTAACTTTACATTTGGTGTGTGTGTGTGTGTGTGTGTGTGTGTGTGTGTGTGTGTGTGTGTGTGTGTGTGCGCGCGCGCGCGCGCGCATACTAAGGTACACAAGGATATTTAGTTCAATGTATTTGCGTTGTTGTGGCTCAGCATCCATGTTCCTTCCTTGTCACGTTGCATTCCTTCCCCAACACTCAACACCACCTCCTCCACCACAACCACCACCCGGCAGAGCTGTGTAGGAACAAGTGGCTCGACTGCTCGTGTGACTTCCTAACGCCCTCGTCCAGCCGCCGGCAAAGTGAACCCCAACACACACTAAACTGCTACCTGCGACAGCCTTTACGCCCTCTATTGCTCCCCAGACGCGAGGGAGAGAAGCTCTGGAGAGGACTGCTGAGGGGACGAGGTCGGCGAGTGTTAGGTGAACGAGGGGAAGCAAATCCCACGGCTCTGTCCTCGCCCCTCTGACTGCTGCTGATGCCGCCGCCCTCAAGCCCAGGAAGCCTCATGCAACACGCAGCACCGCTTCAGGGAATATCCACAAACGAAGAACTTCATATTACATCATTCTCTCAGTTTGAACGCCAGTTTTCTCTTACACTGGAAAATACAGGCGGTTGGCGGTTATGTGCAAAGAGTTCTAAAGTTCCCACAACGACAGATTATTTTCATTCTACTTGTTACTCCTTTCACTCATTAATTTAGCGTGTACACCTTTCCCGATCCACACCTGCACATTCCCTTTACCTGTCTTCCAATGGTTGTGGTGGCGGTGGTGGCGGCGCCTGAGGGTTGGCGGCTCACCACCACCACCAGCACAACACCTGATGGCTGAGCCATGGCTGAGCCCACCTCCATGGCTGAGCCGGTAACGGGAACCTGGTTTTGTCACCCCCGCTGACCAGTCAAGCGGCACCGGCACCGGCAGGGCGGCACCGCCTCGCCCACCCACCGCGGCCCAGGAGACAGCGGGTCCTTGTCCTCCGCCCTCAGCACGCCGCTCAACACGCAGCCTTCATGTCGGCCCCACACGTCCTCAGCATATGTAAGGAGCTGAGTGGTTCAGTCACCCACACTGCAGCGTAAAGATTTGCCAGTTATAGCCATGTAACATACATGTCCTCGCCACACAGTCCCCGTACAGTCAAGCGGTTCAGTCATACCCCAAAATTCATTATTCCTGCTGCTGCGTAAAGTTTTGCCAGCAATAACTGTAAGAGTGATGCCCATCAAGCGCGGCCCTGCATATGTAAGGAGTCAAGTGGCCTGTTACCCATGACACTCCACTCCTTGTTTGTATGAAGCATGCCAGTCATAACCATGTAACTGTTGTGTCTACCGAGGCTCTGCAGACGGAAAAAAACTGAGATGAATATCTTTCATCTGGTTTATATGCGTTGATGCGTCACGGCATGATTGTAAACCCCCCTAAAATTACTGAGGTAACGTTATCAAACAAGGCAAATCATGTGCTTGAATGACGACTGCTAAGATAATAAGGAGCACAACGATAGCAATATACTACTACTACTACTACTACTACTACAACTACTACTACTACTACTACTACTACTACTACTACTACTACTACTACAACCACTACTAGTACTACTACTACTACAACTCCAAGGACCAAACCAATAAAAAAAAACCGTTAGATCTAAAAATCGCAAAAATCGCCACACAACTCGGGGAGAAATTTGGAAGATTCGTTTCAGAATTATAATTTCATGGCCGACAGCAGTAATGTGAGGAGGCACGGAGACATCCTGACCCGCGGTGACCCCTCCTCGACCCCACGCGCAGGTCAGGTAGGCGGCGGGCAGGCAGATTAGGGAGTGATGGGGGTCAGAGGTCAGGTGGATCAGGTGATATGACCGCCGCGAAGTGACCCTAGAGGGGGGAGAAGAGGTCATAGAGATACGGAATAGCCACTGTGACCTACTCGTGAACCGCTCCTATCGTCCCCACTCACCCCCCCCCCTCTCTCTCTCTCTCTCTCTCTCTCTCTCTCTCTCTCTCTCTTTCCATCAGATAAAACGGTACACACACAGACGAGAAGACTTGATCCTCTCCTTCCTTCATTTCTTTTTTCTCCTCCTAAATATCCTTTGCTTCTCATCCTCCTTTCCCATTTTTTTTTCATGACTTGCCTAGCCAACCATCCTACTTCCATTTTCTCCCTGTTTTCCTCCTTTTAACCCTCCCCCTTTTCAGTAGCAGTATGTTGTTTTTTGTTATTTATCTAATCTTTAGTCTGAGTTCGTTTCTCTTAACACATTATTGTTTCTGACTTTATAAGCATTTCCTCACTCCTTCGTGCTTTCCCTCACCCTGTTTATGCTACAAACCATCACTACCTACTTTTATTTGCCAACTATTCTCCCTTCTTCGTATCTCTTGATCCCCTTCCCCTCTCTTCAAGTTCATAGTGTTGATGGTGGAAGTAAAGGGTGGTGGTGGTTAAGGGTGGTGGTGGGGGTCTGAGGGTGGTGGTGGTGGTGGTGGTGGGTGGTGATGTTTGTGGTGGTGCTGAAGGTGGCGGGGGCTGAGGGTGGTGATGGTAGCGGCGCTAGCAGCCTCGAGCCAAAACAATATACAAAACTGAGTCACCGCAGACGACAAGGGAGAGAAAACAGATGCCGACGACCTTCAGGGTGCACACACACACACACACACACACACACACACACACACACACACACACACACACACACACGCACACACACACACACTTGGGGAGGCGGTGGCTCAGTGGTTAGCGTGTGGGCCCCATATTCAACGTGTGCTGGACGTGGGTTCGAGTCCGCTGCTACCACTACCAACATGCTGTCCTGAAGACCACTCATCAACCAGGATTCTAGAGGAAACCGTCCAAGTGAATCAAGAACGAGCTCCGGGGGGGCAGCATGACCCAAGAAAAGATGGTGCCACTATAAAACACTTGTCTGCGCCATGACGGGCTGGGGCCGACCACCAACCAGGGCCGTCAAGAAAGCCTACCAGCGCCATAGGCCGGCAGGTAAAAAAAAAAAAAAAAAAAACATTAAATACCATGATCAAGGTAACTAAGAAAATATTCGTGCATAATATTTTTACCTTTATAAAGAACTCTCTCTCTCTCTCTCTCTCTCTCTCTCTCTCTCTCTCTCTCTCTCTCTCTCTCTCTCTCTCTCTTCCAAGAGGCCAGAATATGTATTCATTATGCACCTCAGATCTCCCTCCTGACCGTTTACACCCTCCTCCTCCTCCTTTTCTTCTTGGGTGCTACGCAACACATCCTTCAGACAGGAGTAAAAAAGCTTTTTATACATGGACACCAAAATAAACTATTGGCCCGGGCAGAAGATAAACCATCGATGAAAATCTTCAATTGTATTTATTATCCAAAGTCAACGTCCTCATAATGAAAATAACTGACAACTATTATGGTTAAAGGAATATTCCCTAATGTGTTTTCAGTGTTCCTGCCGCATGAAAAAGCTACATTAATCATTCGCTCGTTGCCTTGTTTACTACCCATTCCACTGGAAGGAGGCAGGCAAGTAGCGAGGAGAGTGAGCAGAAGGATGTAACTATTTCTATGTTCTTTTCCAATGGACAAGACAGGCTGGTGGTGAAGCCTTTGGAATGCCTTCAGCCACAGCAGCAGCGGCGAGGCGAGGCTGAATAATACATGACGAGATCCGGAAAGAGATAAGCTTAAACGGGATGAAAACAATGCACGGGAGGAAGTCGGTGTGGAGGAAAGGAGGGAAAGGGAGGTGAGGAGGTGAAGGTAGAGGACTATGCCGGGGGTGAGGGGGAAGGGGAGGCAGCAGTGGGAGGCGTCACACTCCTCACATAACCTCTTGCCTCCTCTCGTCACCGGGCGTATTTACACTCCCTTGAGGCTCCTGGACATCCCATCTGGGCTTTAGACTTTAGAGGAGGAGGAGGAGGAGGAGAAAGAGGAAGAGGAAGAGGTGGAGGAGGAGGAGAAGGAGGGGGAGGAGGAGGAGGAAGGTTTGGATGAGCAGATGACGTCAAGCTAATGTAAGTAGCTGGTGTGGTGATGGTGGTGATGGTGAGAGAGAGAGAGAGAGAGAGAGAGAGAGAGAGAGAGAGAGAGAGAAACGAACATGAGGCTGGGAAAACTGAGTCAGCGTTGGGTGAAGTGTCATGGCGTGATAAGGGAAGGCCGTCAATCAGCGAGTCGGGTCCGCGGTCACGACTATCTTATCGGCGCCGTCGTGGAGATGGCTGATGCGGGGGTGCTGTCAGTGATTACAAGGGGAAATTGTCCTCTTATCAGTAGGTACGCCGCCGCTGACGGTGAAGATAGCAACAGTCTCTACTACACGGCGATAAGGGTTGTTGTTCAATGGCATTAGCGTGATAACATTCTCGCCGACCCTTGGCCACGCACTCCGCTCTTATTGCGTTCGTTACTACAGAGTGCGCGTGGGTGGTGATGTAAGACCCGGAGACACGGTGTTGATATGATACGGAGCTTGATATTATATGATTAATTTCGATGATAAGATCCCCCTCTCTCTCTCTTTCCCTCCTTCTCTCCACTCTTCGTTCTTTACTTCCTTTCTTCTATCTTTCTTTAATTCTCCTTTTGTATGTATGTATCTATCTATCTATCTATCTATCTGCGCAGATGTTGCTTCTACCCATGTGAGAGGAACGGTGTGAGGAACGGTGTGAGAAAGGAGGAGAAAAAGGTTTATGTATTCGTTAGGTCAGAGGGAAGGGAAACAGGATGATGTTTCTGAGAGGGTGAGGCAAGGGAAGCAAACGGGAAGCAGGGGGGGGGGGGGGGGGACAAGGGGGAAGGAGGGAGAGGTTTACCAATGGCCTCCATCGCACCCTACTTCACACGGTCAGTGGGTCGCTGCCAGGGATCATTCCATGGGAGATAAAAGTCACTCCCACGTCCTTGCTACACAATAACTCACGACACGACAACACGACTACTCGGGTGGACACTGGAAACTGCCTTCACACGTGGTGCTGAGGCATATGTGTATTCTTAATTTGTCTGGAAGAAGAAAAGATACGAATATAGGGTGAGAAAAATGTGGTCAACGCGATTAAAATGATTTCCTCTTCTGCGATACTAGAGGTATCTAGAAAAAAAAAGTCAAAGAGAAATAAACGAATGAACAAACTTTGTTCTGAGAAAAACTTGAACGCCTAAGTTATGCCTAAAATAATAATAAAAAAAAGAAAAAAAATCGATGGTCGACGCAATAAAGATGAATGCCACTTTCAAGACACTAAAGGACCGAGAAAAAAAATAGAGAGAAGTAAACGAACAAACCTGACGCAGAGAAAACACATGTCTGAAAGAAGCTAAAAACATTAAAAAAAAACATGATGAAGAAAAACTCGGTGGTTGACGCAAGTAACATGAATATCTCGTCCACTGCATAAAAGGCAAATCGGGAAAAAATAAGAAGTAAACAAACAAACAAATAAACCTGTCAAGACAAAACCAAAACTACGCAACACCAAGGATGAAAATACATAAGCAAACAGCAACAACAAAACGTCACAGGTTGCATAATAGAGAAAGCAACACATGGCGAGACTGCTATGATGGCGGGTGGGTGGGTAGGGGGAGGAGGAGGTAAGGGGAAGGGGAGGGGAAGTTGGGACCAATAAGGGGTTGGGGAGATGGGTAGGGGAAGGCAGTGGGAGACTGGGGGACGGGGGGATGGGAAAGGGGAAGTAGAGGGAGATAAGGGGGAGCGGGAGTTAGGAGGGGGAGGAAGGGGGAAGTAGGGGGCATGGGAGTGGAGGGGAGGTAGGGGGTGTGTTGCAGGTGACTGTCCGGGACAACACATTATTTCAGCTCCGGTGCTCCTGATAGCGGCGGCAGATATCGCGGAGCCATTGTTGCGCTGCGGCAGACGGCGAGATAAGGAAGATAAGGACCCGGGTGTTGCTTCGGCTCTTGACCCACGTATTCTGTTGTTTGGTGTGCCGCGGGGTGGGGGATGGGGGGGGATAGGGAGAGAAGGAGAGGGGAGTAAAGAATGAAGGGAGTATGGATGAGAATGGAAGGACTAGGGAGGGAAAGAGAGGGTAGGGGAGAATGAGGGGATTAGGAAAGGGAGGACAAGGGAGGAGAAAATGAAAGGAATACGGAGGGGAAAGAATGGGAAAGGGGCGGAAAATGAAAGCATATGAAGTGGAGAAGAGGGAAAAAGGAGACTGAAGAGAATAGAGGGAGGAGAAGAGAGGGGAGAGGATGATGAAGGAAATAGGGAGGGGATGACAGAAGAAACGAAGATGAGATAAGAGGGTAGGAGGGAGAGAAAAAAAAAAGAGAAAGTGAAGGGGAATAGAGGGTAGGAGAATGCACAAAGGGAAGGAAGAAGAGGGGAGATAAGGAGAAGAGAGGGGTATGGGTGTGGATAAAATAGGGTGGAGTAGAGGTGTGGAAATGGAAGAAAGTAGGGTAGAGGTGTGGAAGTGGGAGGAAATAGGGTAGAGTTGTGCAAATGGGAGGAAATAGGGTAGAGTAGAGGTGTGGAAATGGGAGGAAATAGGGTAGAGTTGTGCAAATGGGAGGAAATAGGGTAGAGTAGAGGTGTGGAAATGGGAGGAAATAGGGTAGAGTTGTGCAAATGGGAGGAAATAGGGTAGAGTAGAGGTGTGGAAATGGGAGGAAATAGGGTAGAGTAGAGTTGTGCAAATGGGAGGAAATAGGGTAGAGTAGAGTTGTGCAAATGGGAGGAAATAGGGTAGAGTAGAGGTGTGGAATTGGGAGGAAATAGGGTAGAGTTGTGCAAATGGGAGGAAATAGGGTAGAGTAGAGGTGTGGAAATGGGAGGAAATAGGGTAGAGTAGAGTTGTGCAAATGGGAGGAAATAGGGTAGAGTAGAGGTGTAGAAATGGGAGGAAATAGGGTGAGTTGTGCAAATGGGAGGAAATAGGGTAGAGTAGAGGTGTGGAAATGGGAGGAAATAGGGTAGAGTTGTGCAAATGGGAGAAAATAGGGTAGAGTAGAGGTGTGAAATAGGAGGAAATAGGGTAGAGTAGAGGTGGAAATGGGAGGAAATAGGGTAGAGTAGAGTTGTGCAAATGGGAGGAAATAGGGTAGAGTAGAGGTGTGGAAATAGGAGGCAACAGGGTAGAGAGGTGTGGAAATGGGAGGAAATAGGGTAGAGTAGAGTTGTGCAAATGGGAGGAAATAGGGTAGAGTAGAGGTGTGGAATTGGGAGGAAATAGGGTAGAGTAGAGTTGTGCAAATGGGAGGAAATAGGGTAGAGTAGAGGTGTAGAAATGGGAGGAAATAGGGTACAGTAGAGGTGGAAATGGGAGGAAATAGGGTAGAGGTGTGAAATGGGAGGAAATAGGGTAGAGTAGAGGTGTGGAAATGGGAGGAAATAGGGTACAGTAGAGTTGTGCAAATGGGAGGAAATAGGGTAGAGTAGAGGTGTGAAAATAGGAGGAAATAGGGTAGAGTAGAGGTGTGGAAATGGGAGGAAAGAGGGTAGAGTAGAGGTGGAAATGGGAGGAAATAGGGCAGTAGAGTTGTGCAAATGGGAGGAAATAGGGTAGTAGAGGTGTGGAATTGGGAGGAAATAGGGTAGAGTAGGGTTGTGCAAATGGGAGGAAATAGGGTAGAGTAGAGGTGGAATTGGGAGGAAATAGGGTAGAGTAGAGTTGTGCAAAGGGGAGGAAATAGGGTAGAGTAGAGGTGTGGAATTGGGAGGAAATAGGGTAGAGTAGAGGTGTGGAAATAGGAGGAAATAGGGTAGAGGTGAGGACATGGGAGGAAATAGGTAGAGTTGTGCAAATGGGAGGAAATAGGACAGTAGAGTTGTGCAAATGGGAGGAAATAGGGTAGAGTAGAGGTGTGGAATTGGGAGGAAATAGGGAGAGAGGTGTGGAATTGGGAGGAAATAGGGTAGAGTAGAGGTGTGGAAATTTGAGGACATAGGGTAGAGGTGTGGAAATGGGAGGAAATAGGGTACAGTAGAGTTGTGCAAATGGGAGGAAATAGGGTAGAGTAGAGGTGTGGAAATGGGAGGAAATAGGGTACAGTAGAGTTGTGCAAATGGGAGGAAATAGGGTAGAGTAGAGGTGTGGAAATGGGAGGAAATAGGGTAGAGTAGAGTTGTGCAAATGGGAGGAAATAGGAGAGAGAGGCAGGTAATACGAACACGAGGAGCAACTAGAACACCTGGCATTACCGAACGGAGCAGTGACAGGTGACGGGGTAGGTTATTACTTGTGTGTGTGTGTGTGTGTGTGTGTGTGTGTGTGTGTGTGTGTGCAATCATCGAGATTATAGAGAGGTGGAGTTGGGGGGATGGTTGGGAGATAAGGAAGTAAAAGTGCGAGAGCTCAATAACACCTGCATTCATAAATGTTATCTCTCCCGCGAAAACTTTTCCTGTGTGAAAATTTAATAAAATTTAATTATCCATATGACTCAATAACAACACGGCTCTCAAGTCTTATATATATATATATATATATATATAATATATATATATATATATATATATATATATATATATATATATATATATATATATATATATATATATATATATATATATATATATATATATATATATATATATATATATATATATATATATATATATATATATATATATATATATATATATATATATATATATATATATATATATATATATATATATATATATATATATATATATATATATATATATATATATATATATATATATATATATATATATATTAATTCATACATACCTCAAATATGCTTCGTTCCCAACAATTATTGTCATGTGTTTCACACATGAACATTACCATGAAACGCTTGACACACATGACCAATACAACATAACAGAAAGAAGCAACACCACCCGTGGCGCTGTACTGGGAAAGGAGCGGATTGGATTACGGTTTGTGATCTGTTAAACATTACCTTGGAAACGCTAAACGCACGGACAAACGTGTGTGTAACAATACGTCTCTGGAAGACAATGAAACTCAACGAGCTTATATGTCACGAGGCAATTCCCAGAACTGCAAATTCGTACTCAATGATTAGACAAAACATCGTCACTGATTAATATACTCATTAATTGTACAAATGAATGAAATCCATCAGGGAGGCCATGCGAGTTGAAGGAAGAGTAGAAGTCCTGGAAAACAAACCAATTATGCTCTCCCAGAGAAGGCTCGCCGCGTGATTTCGCAGAACAACAAACCGGATTAATAACAGCCAGCGCTGGAGTGCCTGAATGCTTCCAGGAAGAGGGAGAACGTGGAGGCTCGTGACGCGGGTTACCTCATCAAGCCTTGTGAACGTGATAACAAGAACCTTCTCCCCCGCCCACCACCCACCGCTAAGGCAATGAAAAGAGATGCGGGGTGAAGGCTCTGAGGGAATTGCTGAGCAGGAACGAGAAGAGTACAAAGGAGGAGTGAGACGGAGAAGAGGGATAATGAAGGAAGGAATACTGTGGAGAAGGAATTGTTGGAAAATATTGTACTAGTGAAGGAATGAGTGGATGAGATACAATAACGAGGGGTGAAGTACCACAAGAAATTCAGAAGCATAGTAGAGACAAAATATGAAAGGGAAAGAGAATAATGGGAAAGGATGAAATAATGCAGTGTTAATATAAAGGGGATGCAATAGAGAGACTGAGCAGGAGAGAGTTGACGAGGACAAGGACGAGGACGAGGAAGATGACAACGATGAATGTGACAATGGTAAAAACGAAAAAAAAAAAAAAAAGAGGGGAGGAAAACAAATACCTTGCAAAGAGAATGGACTTGCTGCAGGAAAGAAAGAAAAAAGTACTAAAAACAGAGAAATAAAGAAAAGGCAAGACAGAAATAAAGAGATACAAAAGGAGAAAAATATATGCAAGGGACGGATGGAGCGTGAGGGGCGGAGTGACCCCAGCTTGACCCGGCCGCGGCAGTGTTCGGGGCCAGCTGATGGGGACGAGATGTGAGTGGGGATGGGCGGGTGTGGCCGGTGATGTGTGGGAGTGAGTGGTATGCCGGGCTGATTGGGTACAGACTGTGGAGGGTGCGGAAAGGGTAAGGGAAGGGAAGGGCAGAGATGGGAAGTGAAGGATGAACACGAGAGTAAAGAATGGAAGGAAAATAAGTTAAAAAAGGCAAGAGATGAGGAGGAGGGGGGGGAAGGGTAAGGTAAGTTAAGGGAAGGGAAGAGATGGGAAGCGAAAGGTGAACAGGAGGGGAGAGAAGAGGAGGGGGGAAATAAGTGAAAAAAAAAAAGTAAGGGAGTAGGTGACAGGGAAAGAAAGGAGGCATAGGGTAAGATAAAGTAGAGGAGGAGCAGTTAATTGAAGTGAAGGCAAGGGAAGCTAACATAAAGGAGAGAAAGGGAATGGGAGAGGAAATGGCAGATGAAAGGGAATGTGCAGGGATAGTATAATGCACTGGACGTGTGGCATTCGTGTATACAAGCCAAACACGCTCTTATATTGTACTGTGTGTATGTGTGTGTGTGTGTGTGTGTGTGTGTGTGTGTGTGTGTGTGTATGTGTGTGTTAAAATGTAGATAAATAAAGATAAAAGGAGAGAGAGAAAGGGAACGAAAAATGTCACTCCATAAATTAATCAGCTCTTTCACATCAACCGCCGCTCCGGGAAAAGAAGAAAAATAAGCAGAGACGGGGAGCAGAAAAAGGTCAGGAGTATCTAACGTTCCCTGACGCTGCAAGTTACATCACGGTGGTTAAAGAGCTCTCTACTTGCGCGGCGAATGGGTAAAGGAGTGTGTGTGGGGGGAGGGAGAGGAGGGAGGGGCTTGATCCCGTGCCTCGCTATGGAAAGACAGCTTATACGTATACACCACACTTAATGCCTACTTTAAACCCGGTCAAGGCGATGCACGTGGAGGAGTATTAATTTGCGTAGGAGACTTAAACCACCAAAGAGTCAGCGAGGTTATCACTACCCGGCAGAAGATTGATGCTAATGACGCGAGCCAGACCCGAACATGACCAGGCAGCGCACTTGGGCTTACGGGAAAATAACTTACGAGTGACGAGACTTACAGGTTTGAAGGAGCCGTCGCACATGTCGTCTCTATACCTAGCAGGAGATTGACGTTAATAATGTGATCTTTACCTTGAGACGTTTTCCTTATATTGCCCTTCATTAGCAGCCAGTCACTAAATTAAGCCTCGGTGTAGAAAAAGTGAAGGTACACGCTATACCTGCCTGTGTCCTCGGTGCTCATCTCCATCGCATTGCCCTAAGCATGTGGACTACTCGATTTATTGCGGATGAATTATGGAACTACGCATCTCTTACAATGAATGACTGTCTATACGGGTCTTGTAGGGCAAAAGGGGCAGGTGAGTGGGGAGAAAAAAGATAAAGGGGTAGGTGAGGACGTGGGACCGGATCTAGGTATGTGCCGCGTCACCCCCTTATTCAACCACATTGCCACCCCCCTTATACCCCCTCAGCTTCAGAAACTCCTCCTGCCACTGTGGTGGTAACTCGAGGTGTTTCCTGTGTTGTGTTGTGTTGTGTTGTGTGTGTGTGTGTGTGTGTGTGTGTGTGTGTGTGTGTGTGTGTGTGTGTGTGTGTGTGTGTGTGTGTGTGTGTGTGTGTGTTTGTAAGTGTTTAAACACCTAGCGGATGCCACGGACCATTCTTGTGATAAAGGTTATGAGGCGGGTAAGAGAAAGTCGTGTTCCTGAAGGATGAAGAGATTAGTGGCAGATTACGATCGACTGATAAAGGGAAAGACAGAGTTGGAAGGGCACCGACAGCTCTTTGGGTAAAAAAGGTATAAGATATGATTAGTTTGATGGAATAGATATTTGACGGAAACACAGACAGACATGAGGATAGCTATAAATAAAATAAAAAAAAACGAATAGTACATTCATCCACACATGAATGCAATTTTACATACGTACATGCATGCATACATGTATTAATATATACAAGTACAAATACATCCCTACGTACACATGGCTAGGCAGCAATAGATGTGCATGTTTGAAAACAACAAAACCTATAATGTACTGTGAATTAAATTCTAGATTCAAAACTTTTCCAAGACATTTACAACTTCACTTAGCGAGTTTTCCATGAGCACCTGAGGATCGCGAGGCGGGTGGCTGTTTTCTCCTCTGCCTGTACCTGACGGAGAGATGTGTCGCGGTGCACCTGTGCCAACCCAGCCGCAGCGGTGAAAACATTCGGTGCTTTGTGTCGTCGCGGCGAGGGGGGTGGGACGGCATCGGCCTCATAAGCATTAAAGAATGCAAGACGGCTGTGTAAGAACCTTTACCGGCTTCCTGGTGCCTAAATATAGCAGCGGGTGAGCAAAGTCCGGGAGGCGATACGGTAAAGGTCAGTAGGTTGGTTGTTCCGCTAGCACGGCCGCGGAGGGAGTGCCCGGACCCCCGACTCTCTCCCTTGCCGCGTGGGAGTGGCGTGCAGGGCCACATGGCACCGCGGCCACGACTTAAGTCACCCTCGTGCCTGTCGGCAAACGTGGATTTCACAGGGTTTTATAACTTCATCCAAAAATATATAGAAAAAATGTTGCAAAAAACGCGCCTCCCCGGCGGGGAATCGAACCCCGGTCTCCCGCGTGACAGGCGGGGATACTAACCACTATACTACCGAGGAATATGTATAATTCCCAGAGCAGACAAAACTAAATCATTAGGATCTATTCATACATCAGTTTTAACTCTGATTAATTTGCACAATTAGTTACAATTATCAAGTCTGGCACTGTGCATAGGTCTGGCGAGAGTGGCGAGAGGGAGGGAGACAGAGGTACGCAGTGTTCCGTGATTCGCCAGAACGGAGCACGGCGACGGGGTCACCGGGCAGGCACCATTTAGTGTGTCCAACCGAGATTCTGGTTCCCGAGAGCGTGAGAGGTAAATCCTGAGGCATTATGAGCGAGAGCCGTGGTGTGGGTGTGAGTGGTGGAGGTGCGGAGTGGAGGGTGAAGGCCTGGTGGTGGTGGTGTGCGGGGTGGGGGTCGTGGGGTGAAGGCCTGGTGATGGGGGGGTAACGGGCCCCTCCAGGTGTGGGCGCGGCGGGCGTGCGGGACATCACGACGCCCACCGCCGCCGAGTGATGGCGGGGGCGGGTGAGGGCGTGGGTCGGGCCCGGATGAGTGGGCGGCGATCAGCAGGACTCAAAATGTTAACGAGGACGAGAAAACGTAAAGCAAATACTAGGAACCAACCTCTCCGGTGCGAGGCAGAAAATAAATGGAGATGAGAAAAAAAAAAAAAACTTACATGACTGGAGGAAGGATTGAGATAACCGATTGGAGCAATAACTGAAGAGAAGTCAAGGCGGAACGACGAGGAAATAATATATATATATATATATATATATATATATATATATATATATATATATATATATATATATATATATATATATATATATATATATATATATATATATATATATATATATATATATATATATATATATATATATATATATATATATAGAATAGAAAGTAAAGCATTACCATATGATTAAGTAAAAGAATGAAATCGCACTAAAAAGAATAAACACATCCACTTCGTACCTAACCATATAACAACTTTACCATCAATGAAGTAATAACGCGGCAATAAGGATTTTAGGAGCCATATGCAGCAGCCCCAGCAGCGATAATAACGGGCGGCAGACAGCACCAGCAGCGACCAGGGCAGCGTTGGGGCAAAGACCTGCTGAGCCTCGCCGAGGAAGACTCCGCTCCGATTACCATATTAAATGTTGCTCCTAATGAGTGTGCAGCCAGGCGTGTCCAGCTCCCGGCTCGGCACACCAGGAGAGGCCATTTTTTTCCCTCCGGTAAACATATGACTTTTCCGGCAACTCCAGTCGTGTTTCAGTGGCCAAGTGGAACCGAGTGCGCTCCTGAAGCATGAGGAACTGTTTCATTTCACGGCGCTGATGACCATGACCAAACACACAAACACACACACACACACACACACGCACACACACACACACACACTTTTCTCAGGTCAGCGGACTCACTAATTCCTCCAGCGGCAAGTGAGTAGGTAAGAAAGGGCCGCCCGCCTCACGAAGCTCTGGAAGTAAAGGCGGTGATGGTGAAGGAGATGGAAGTAGTTGTGTTACGTTTGCCGAGGCGTGGCGGAGGGCCTCTCACTCGGCCTGCTCTCGCGTGTTGCCTCCGTTGTTCCTCGCCTCACGCTCCCACGGCTTGCTGGAGGAGGGGTGGAGGGGGAAGGAAGGAGGAGGGAATGAGGGCGGGCAAGGGGCGAGGGAAGCGTCGGCACTCTTGGACTGGGAAAAGCAAACACTGTATAGGAGCAGCGTTACCTCGCCATACCACTTGTCACCTTGCCCCTACATCCCATGCACCGCCATTACAGGTGTGTGTGTGTGTGTGTGTGTGTGTGTGTGTGTGTGTGTGTAACTCCAACGTTCAGGCTCCAAAAAGGTGGGCAGGAAATACTCGCCGTGCTGGAAGAGCCAAGAAAATCACGCCTCGAGAACCCGAATGCTGCAGGAAAACTTGGAAGGAACGCTGGATAGCGGAGCACCGCCAGCCAACCGAATTAAGGCATTCAGGACCAGTTTTCCATTAAGCGGTTGGACTGGGAGGAGGAGGAGGACGTCTGCAGGCTTTTGAGAGTATGGAAAGGCAGGGGCTTCGAAATGAGAAGTAGGAAGAGGTGAATGGAAAGAAAATAAATCTCGGGTAAAAGATTTTTGAGAGGACGATGTTGAGGAAGTGAACATGCCAGCGTGTAATGGAGGAGGAGAAGCAGGAGAGCTGTAACGAGATGCTAATACTTGAGAGTCGCGAAGTGTGAAGATTAATAATGGAGGTAAACATGGAGCTTACGGAAACGTGAAGGGAAGAACCATCACTCACTGAGATAACGTGGAGCTTCTACAGTTATTTACTCTTAAACACTCCCTCTTTGCAAGACAGTGAGTGGATCCAACAGGCAGCGGCTAACAGAACCGAGGAACCACTGCGGGGAGTCTTGGGGGGCGGCAGACGGTGGAAAAATGTGCCAAGTAATACGAAAACGCAAAACAACCGCTGCTCAGAGAAGGTACCGTAGCAGTTTTCTTTATGCCTGGCTTTCATTTCCGTGACGCTGCGCTACGAGCTCACTCAAGTGTTGTGCAGCGTCTGACCGAACGCCCTCTACGGCTGAAGGGAATCCATAAGCGAAAGAATGGTTGTGTGGATATAAAAAAAAAGTCTTCAAACAACCACGCACGGATGATACATATCCATCGAGAAACAGACATAGCTAGCATTTATATTAGACATTTAAGCGTAGAATTTAAAGTCAGCAAGACATGTTGAGTATCTGAGAATAGAACGGGTCCGTCTCATGTGGTAAGATCCTGCCTTGATGCTCCCGAGGCACCACAATTAAGGCTGCGGGTACAGACACGTGGACGCGGACTGAGGTCGGTGACTCCAGGTAAATCCAAGACGGACTTAAAATAAAACTTCAAAGGAAAGAGGAAGTGTGTGCGGCGACGCCTCTGACACCACGCCTGAAGGAGGGGGGCAGGGAGGGAAGGAAGGAGGGAGAGGGTGAAAGCAAGGTGGAATGATGCCTGGCTGGTTCGAGGAAAGGAGATCGGAAACAATACGTGAAACAAAAAGAGAATGGAAGCGGCCCCGTCAAACAAGCTTACGCCTAGGACGACACACACACACACACACACACACACACACACACACACACACGCAACACAAAGAGAACCAAAAACGTCACCACTCCAGCAAACATTCAAACCGCCTTGTTTTTCTTCCCCGGCAGTTGAAAGGAAACTCACCGAGGGGAAAAAGGCAAACAGATTTTCCATTCGTTAGCGAGACAGGAGCTTCGACCCTCTTACAGCAGTGTGTGTGTGTGTGTGTGTGTGTGTGTGTGTGTGTGTGTGTGTGTGTGTTGATTCCACCGTTAGCGTATCCTCCCTCTGTCGTCACCTTCCCACAGACAGGTGTGGCTCGATGCCCTCCCTGCGCCTATAAGGTCACCCTCCTCCTCCTCCTCTTCCTCCTCCTTGGGTAACTCCGCCTTTCACCCGCCGGGGGTCGTCGGGCGCTGCTCCTCGTCGCTACACAAGAATGGCATTACCAGCAGGCGAGGCGCGACACAGTTCATGCCGGTTTCTTACAGGACTACCTCCCCCTTCTCTCCCCAACCCACCGCCACCACCGCACACAAGACCACAAAGGCACGAAGGGCAATTGCATCTATTCAGCGAGAGTAATACTTACATAACGTGTGCATTAATTATGATTATTCAACATTACATGGACGGGTTTTAAACTCTCTCTCTCTCTCTCTCTCACACACACACACACACACACACAATAAACATCCAAATCACACAACATCAAGTCGCTCTTATCTCTTGCTTTTCGGCGGCAACATTTATCACGCCCAGCAAATCGGAAAGACCACGAAAAAAGAGAAAGAAAAACAGGCTTATCACCGCCTCATGCCACACCGGCAGATGACGCGGAGGGCTCGAGGTTAATATTCAAGCAAATTTTTACCCTTCAGCGCCCTCTGCAGCAGGATCTAGTAACAGGGGTCGGTGGCGGGGCTGCGGACGTAAAGCAGCGCCCATAAACAGAGCGTTGGGGCGGCGAGCAGACTGCATAATCAGAGATCCTTCAAGTCTTAACTCTAAACGCACCTTCAGAATCTCCGTCGCCACACCCATTCACCTCCTTCACTTCTCCTCCTACTCCTCCACTCCTCCTCCTACTCCGCAGTTGCAACCTTATCTCTCTGTTCTACTTCCTCCTCCGCCGCCTCCCATTCGCCTCTTCTTGCTCTAGTTCTCATCCCGCTCTTTTCTTCCCCAGTTACACTTCCAGACTCAGTTCTTACGCAACCAATTTGTCACGCTTCTCTCCTGCTCAGGCCGCTCGCAGCTTTTTATGCCCCGAGGCGACGAGCGGCTGCGTAAATAAAAGTGGGTTTGTGTGGGCGGCTCCAGAACGCGTTTTTGTGGGTGGGTCAGAAGGGGTGATATGCAAATACACGTCTATTCCGGGCGCGGTGCAGGCGAAACGGACCTCCTATTGTGTTGTCTTTTCCATGAATTTCAAATAAAGCCAGCAACATCGGGTCTCGGGGCTTCACGGGGCTCTTTTAGGTCAGTTTCCCCGCCTGCCTTTCTCTCTTTCTCACCGCCGCCGCCCCTCACTGCGTGCCAGCTGGTGGCTCAGTTATTCACTTTCTTTTCCGCAGGTGAGTGGCGGGCGAGGGGTCGGAGTGCCTCTTGTATACGATGGGCCAGCGTGTTTTCATCTTCTCTTATTTGATGGAGAGGCTCTGCCGGCGCCACTCGACACGTTGCCAAAGGAAAAAAGTAATACCTGCCACGTCATGATGCTGTATGGATAACGTCACTCAAGCCAACGAACGAACGTGTCGCCGCCTCAGCGTGAAATAAAGCACCACGTGATGACTCCTTTCCCACTCACTCGTGCTCTCAGACTTTCCTTTTTTGCCGCACGTACACGCGAAGTCTCTTAATGCGCCTCACGATATAAGGCCTCCTCGGGTTACCACATCCAACTTTCCCAACTCAACCTGCCTTGCTGCCTAGATAAACACCTGCCTGCCTGCCTATCGCCTGGCTACCGAGAGAAGACGTAAAAGTAGTTCACCTCGGCATGGCGCAACACAACACAACGCAACGCAGCAAAACAACAACACCCAAAAAAGGCTCCATCATTGCAAGGGGCCTCGGCTGTGCTTGGTACGGAGGGACGGAGTGAATGAAAAGTTCACAAACTCGCCGGCGGCCGCGTGTGAACAAAGAGCTGGCCGGGGGTTAGCCCACTCGGTTGAAGGAAGCCGTAACCTTGATGTTATTGTCCGGACAGAGGGACGGACGGACCGCTCAGGAGGGAAGGGAAGGGAAGGACGGGGAAGAAAGGAAGAAGGAGGAAGAGAAGTGGTAAACGGCACGTCGAAGAGACAGAGTTGGATAGGGATGAGGTAATAGAAGGAAGGAAATAATGGATTAGGGAAGAGAAAGAAAAGAAGAGAAATAAATGAAGGAGAAGGAAGAGGAGGAGGAGATGTGGTAAACAGCACGTCGAAGAGACAGAGTAGGATATATAGGAATGAGGTAATACAAGAAAGACAAACATGGCTGGAGTAGGTAGGAAGACACCTACCGAACGGGCGCAAGCCACTCCCGGTGAGGTATATATGGGAGGTGAGAAGGGAGCTGAAGCCCTCCAAAGACCCTTCCCATGTCCTCACTAACCGTTTCCCTATTGTCTCACCAACACCGGAGAGTAGTTCAGCATGCTCTCTAAAGACAGATCCTCTCTTTATCCACACCTCACTACATTCACACAACATATACACCTTTTCCCAAAATTAAAATTTCAAAATGGCGCACCTACATCAAGCCTCGTCTCATCAGCTCTCCTTCTCATACTGATAGTCTTCTACCTCTTAAATTCCGCCTCAATGTTGCCTCTCTTTCTATCTTCTATCGATATTTCCACGCTGAATGCTCATCCCTATACTGTCCAAACCACTTATGCAAGAGTTAACCAGCATCTTCACTCTTTCATCCCTCACGCTGGTAAACTCTGGAACAATCTTCCTTCGTCTGTATTTCCTCCTGCCTACGACTTGAACTCTTTCAAGAGGAGGGTATCAGGACATCTCTCCTCCCGTATTTGATCTTGCTTTCGGCCACCTCTTTTGTTTCTTTTTTAGGAGCAGCGAGTAGCGGGCTTTTTTTTATTATTGTTTTCTTTTTTTTGTGTGCCCTTGAGCTGCCTCCTTTGTTGTAAAAAAAAAAAAAACATAAAGGAAAGAAGGAAGAATGAATTAGGGATGAGGACGAAAAGAAGGAGAGGAAGGGGAAGAAAAGAAAGAGGGGAAGAGGAAGATAAGTACTAAACGTCACGCCGAGGAGACAGAGTAGGATAGGGATGAGGTAATAGAAGGAAGGCAAACATAGAGGAAAGAAGAAAGAATGGATGAGAGAAGAGGGAAGAGAAAAAGGAGAGGAAGATAAGTAGTAAGCGGCACGTCGAAGAGACAGAGCAGGAGAGGAAGGATGTAATAGAAGGAAGGAAGGCAAACATAAGAAGAAAGAAGGAAGAATGGATTAGGGGGAAGAAAGAGGGCATTCGAAGAGTCTTATGCGGAGACAGATGGGGAAAAGAGGATGATAAATACGACGGTAGGAAAGACATGTGTAGAAGCTAACATAAAAAAAAAGAGAATACAAAAGGGAAAAAAAAGGGGGATTGCAGAAAAAAACTAATTCTCAGCAGATAAAAAAAATACTAAAAAGAAATGAATCCATATATCAACGATTTGGGCTATTCGATGTTTCTTCTTCTTCTTCCTCTTCTTCTTCTTCTTCTTCTTCTTTTTTCTCCTACTTCTCCTCCGTCTTCTTCGTTGGATGTCTTGCAGAATATAGGGATCAAGGTGAAAGAAGGAAAGAAGAAGGAGAGCGAGGAAGGGGAGGAGGGCAAAGAGAGCAGGGAGGAGGGGGAGGAGGGGAAAAGCTGAGTGTGGTTTTAGAGGAGCCAGACAGTAGAGCGACCATTAAGGGGGGGAGGGGGGCGGTGAGGGTTGGGTAAAAGAGGGAGATCAACGTGATATATGGAAAGCTCCGATGTGTTACGGATTCCGGGAGGCGTGGCAGGAGGAGAGGGAGTGTTTGGGGAGATAAGAGCGAGCTTGGGGTGGTCGGTCGGGGGCTTAAAGGGAGAGAGTGAGGCAGCAAGAAAGAGAAAGAGCTAAGGTCAGCGAGCCTCAAGTTGTATGAGAAAAGTAAGGCGATTAATCACTGGAAATCTTGTGTGGTAGAAACAGGGGATCGGAGCGCGGAGGAAACTTGAGAAACCTGAGAGAATAAAGGCGAAAGAGAATGAGAAAGGCGGCAGGAGCGCTCGCTATGTATGTATGTAAGTAAGTACGTCTCCAGCAGATGATGTTGAAAGACATTGCTTATCTTCTCGAACGGACGCGAAATGAAATGAAGGAGGAAAAATCACAGAGGCAAAATATTCTCGTATTGGACGGACGTGGACGAAGACGAGGAAGACGACGCCAGTGAGCCACGAAGGTAAATCTGGCGAGGTCGAGAGGCGAAGCGGCGAGAGCGGGAAAGCAAATACCGAGAAAAAAGACGATGAGAGACTGAATGGCTTTAGAAACGATGGGAAAAGAGAGAGAGAGAGAGAGAGAGAGAGAGAGAGAGAGAGAGAGAGAGAGAGAGAGAGAGAGAGAGAGAGAGAGAGAGAGAGAGAGAGAGAGAGAGAGAGAGAGAGAGAGAGAGAGAGAGAGAGAGAGAGAGAGAGAGAGAGAGAGAGAGAGAGAGAGAGAGAGAGAGAGAGAGAGAGAGAGAGAGAGAGAGAGAGAGAGAGAGAGAGAGAGAGAGAGAGAGAGAGAGAGAGAGAGAGAGAGAGAGAGAGAGAGAGAGAGAGAGAGAGAGAGAGAGAGAGAGAGAGAGAGAGAGAGAGAGAGATTGGAGGAGCAGGATCAAATGAGATTCAGAGGAAGGCACTGCATTGGGGAGGCGAAATAGGAAGGAAAGAAAATTGTATGCGAGATGCGTAAGAATGGGAAGACGGAGAGAGACTGGAGAGAAAGAAAAGAAAAGCAAAAGAGAAAGAAAACAAAGACGTCGGAAAAACACACATGGAGAAAGACGGGAAATGAGATGGAAGCGGTAAGACAAGCAAAAAATAATAATAAAAACCACACACAGGACCAACAAACAAAACTTCTAATTGCTTACCTCTTCCCCAACAAGCTACATTCGTACACCTCACAAATATCAGCCTTGCAGGAACACAAGATAACTCTGAGAGACGTAACAACAGAAGACGCAAAGCAGCACCGGTTCAAGGGACAATGCAACGGAGATGAGCACTGAGGGTACACCAGCTACAGCTTATGCCCCCTAACAAAGCCGAGAGACACCTTACAACACCTAAAACAAATCCTTTCTTTCTCATTACACTATACGTCTTCTCTCTCCATCCCCTTTCTTCGCTTGCCCATTCCTTCCCTTCTTCCTTCCTTCCTTCCTTCGCTCATTCTGGAGACGCACCAATTAAAACTCAGATGCCTCACTTGTCCTCGGTGTAATTGGCTCGTACGGATAGTTCCTCAGCTGTTCCGGAGACGCCAAAGTTTTAAAAGACTGGAACGACGTCCGGATCTCCTTTATTTGCATGAAAGACGTCGAGGCGGGCTGCGAAAGGTGTGTGTGTGTGTTGGGGGGGGGTGAGAGTGAGTGTGCGTGTGCGTGTGCGTGTGTGTGTAAGGGTGTGTGTGCAAGCTTACCCACAACACTTTCTGCCCAGGTATATACGATGTCAGGCAGGTAAGGCGACGCTAACAGCAGCCGGCTCATTAAGATCCAGGTGACTTATTCCTCACCTTTATAGCGGGTCGTGTACGCGCTGATTACGGTCCTCCGCTCAATATTTCACGGGATTCCGGAACACGAAAATATGATTGCGAATTTGCATACATATACGTTAAGCAAGTACGGTTCATCAATCACCGCAAATGCCTTCATCCTTCCCTCCCCTCCTGCCCTCTGCTCCGGTTAGCTGCTTTTTTTCATGGAGTAAGAGGAGGGGCGTTTGCTTGAGGAGGAAGAGGAGGAAGAGTTGAAGTAAGAGGAGGAAAAGAGGTGTGTTTGCTGGGGAAGGAGGGAAATAGAGGAGAAATGAGGAGGTGCATTTTTGTTATGGAGTAAGAGGAGTTGCGTTTGCTTGGGGAGGAAGATAAGGAAGAGCAGAAGTAGGAGGAGGAAATAAAAAGGTGTGCTTACTGGAGAAGGCGGAAAATTGAGAAGAAATGAGGGAGTGCGTTCACTGAAGAAAGAAGCTTAAGGGAAGGATGAGGAGAATGAAGAAGAGAAGAAGAAATTAGGAGGTGCAGTAGCTGGAGAAGGAAAAATAATCAGGAGGTAAAGGAAGAGAAGAAATTACGAGGTGCGGTAGGACTGGTGGAGAAGGAAGAAAAATAAGAGGAAGAGATGGAGGAGAAGGAATAGGAAAAAAAGGATATGCGTTCGCTAGAGAAGAAAGAAAAGGAAAAGAGGAAGAGGAGAAGGCGGAGAAAGAAAAAGGGGTAGTTTGCATAAATAGGAATGTGTATCAATTTAGATTTAATTTATGATTCCGGGATGAGAGACTCGCCGCTCCGTGCAGGAATGCCCCGACAGCAGCACCGCCACTGCCACCACCACCACTGCCGCCTTTAATTCTCCCATCGACATAAATCTTAAAACACGCGAGACCTCTTCTTCCTCCTCGGGCAGACCCATCGCCAAGCCAAGCACCACCCTCCCCTCCCAGCCCCTCCAGCCGCCACACTCACCACTCACTACTCACCGTGTCCGTCCTACTTACCCATCATCTCCCTGACCATCTCCAGAAGTATATATACAATTACAGCAACCCTATATACTCTAAAAACACGTCTGGAATCACTGGTGGTATAAAGTTGTTAAAGGTAGTGGAAACCCTTATTAAAATAAATAAATAAAAAAGACACTTGCATTATATTTTAATAAGGAAAACACATATAACAAGAAAACTGAAAAAAATAAAACTAAGGAAGGAGCATAATTATGAAGAACACATGAGGACAAGGACCCTAGTGAAAGAAAACCATAATAATTCAAGCCGTTATGAGGGAAATCACGCGTCATCATCATCATCATCATCATCAACTCAAGCCAGACCGCCGCCACCTCTCACCTTTAATTTCTTCTCTTTCACCTGTTGCTCTCACCTGCCTCCCAATAAGCCATGAAAAAAACACCAAGTACTAAAAAACATTATGAGCATTTCGCATTAGACTAATAATTACCCGAAACTGTCTATACTTCAAGGTTTACATTTCTCTTGACTGAATATTAAAAGAACATCATTTAATATTTCCGCTAGAGGCCATTCTTCGTGCAGGGAAGTTATCAAATCATCAGTCAACACTTGGAGTTAAATTATCCTTGAGAGCACGCGAGGTGAGCTGAGGTTCGCCTCGCCTGAGATTTCGGGGTCAGAGGAGTTAATTAATTCAGGCTCATCTAAATAATATACTCCTGGTCTCATCTTTGGGTTATTGTGTTACTGTGTTCCTATCCTCTTGTCTTGACGTGCCCGGTAGCCCTTCTTGTCCCTTCCTCTCCCTGCCTCCACTGTTAAGAGCGGTGGGGAGGAAGGGGTTGCAATGATAAAGAACTCCCCGTCCCCACTGATTATAAAAAGCAAACTCTCTCTCTCTCTCAATAGTCTGTGTAACGTTGGCTCTTGAAATTCAATCAGCTTAATAATTATCCCATTACCTCGTTGCCGCACTGAAGCCTTGTCAGTACGCGTCATATGATATTTATTGCCTTTACTTCGGGTTTTAATATTTATTACATCCAGGCGTCCTCTCTTACTATATCTCCCTCTCTTTCTTCCCAACCCTTCCTCATCTCATCTTTAATCTTAATCCTTTCCCCACCTTCCCGCAGCCTCCCACGGCCCACGGAAAACACCTCATCTCCTCGACAAACAAGAACAGATAACATCTCCTCATGTCACCCCTCACCTACTTCTCGCATCCCTCCTGACCACCCTCCAAGCATCCCCACATTCAGTCCTCCTTTCTCAATGCTTTTTCCGGCAACCGTTTCGCTCACTCATATATATCACATCCTCCCCTCATCCAGTCATTCCCCTTCTTTACTTACCCGTTCTCCTCTCTCTTTCTCTCGTCCCCTCCTCACCTCTTAATTCTACACACTCACACGCACTCTTTCCTTCGTTCCTTACCCTGCAGCAGCTCGACGCTCATCCCTCGTGCACTACCAGGAAATCCATGTTGATGATTCCCACATAAGAGTCGCATAAAGTATCGGAGTCACAACGAGGGAGAGAAACGGGGGGAAAAAAGGCCGCGAAAGAAATGAATTCCTCGCTGCACTCACACGTTCCTGGAAGTGGTGGTCTTTGTGTGTTAAGGAGAATCGCGGCGTATAACCAGTCGGTGTTTGTTCCCGGCAACGTTCAAGGAAGAGAGGAAAAGAGAGGCGAGGAGAGGAGAGGGACTGAAGTGGTTAGTGAGATTAGAAAGGGTGAGTTTGCCTGCACTTATTCTGCAAGGCAAGTGTTGAGGGTGGTAATGCTATTGCGGTAAAGGAGATATACTACTTTATTCTGTTACCTCTTCTCTCCCCTCTCTCTCTCTCTCTCTCACCCCTAACAACATACCAGAACACAAGAGACATGAGCGTGTATCAGGATAATTACATAAACGCGTAGACACACACGGAAAGGCACGTTACACAAAGCCCGGTGTTTGGCGGATGAATTTAGCAAGAGTCGATACAGCCGGGAACGCTTTACTAAACAAGGGATCATTAGTCAGAGGCGGCGCGCAGGGGCGGGGCGCGGGGAAGGGAAGAAAAGGTGAAGGTATACTACGTTGACTTTCATACTTCAAGTGAAGGAAGACAAAGTAAAGAGAAAAAATTATGTGGGAGGGTACAAAAAATCTAAGTAAAATACACTACTATACGGAACGGATTATAATTTTAATGTGATAGAATATTAAAACTTCAGAGCAAAGTTAAGAAGCGAAGTGGACATGAAAAAAAAAAAAAATAGATGAAAAGATCAAGTAGGAGGACAGAAACTGTAACCAACGTATACTATTACATGATGCAAGTTGAAATATAAATGTAATCAATCATTAATACGGCAAAAGAAAATTTGGAAACGAACCCAAGGTAATGACTGAGAGTGAGAGAACGGAGCAAAGAAAAATAGGAAAGGTGTGAGGAAAGAAATGTGTAATTAATTTATAAGGCAAGTCGTTACATTCAGTATCACGAACCGTTAGCTGAGTGTAACATTTTATCTGCAGTCCTTTCGTTTTTTCTCTCCGTTTTGCTATTGTTATGCCTCAGAGCGAAATGAATTATTATTATTATTATTATTATTATTATTATTATTATTATTATTATTATTATTATTATTATTATCATAATTAATATTGTTGTTATTATTATCATTATTAATTCTGTTATTTTCATTACATAACTACATGGAGCGGGTTTTAATATCAACGTGAATGGCATTAAAAGTCGAAACGTTATTATGAAATAAGTCCAGAACCGAATAATTTATCCGAACATATAATCAAAACTGAATTATTTGAACGGAAAGGGAAAAGAAAAAGAAACAGCAGAAAAAGCAAGTCAATTAAGATATTCACAGCTATGAACAACAGGTCCATTCGGAGCGCTAATTTGCACACACACACACACACACACACACACACACACACACACACACACACACACACACACACACACAGGTAATAAAGCAATATACACACACAGGGAAGACACAACAGCCACAACCCACACAAAGAGACCATACAGGGGGAAGGTAAGGAGTGGTGGAAGGGCTTGGGGAGGAGGGGAGGTAAGGACCCTCCTTCAGTTCCTCCTCTCACCTGCCCCGCATTACCATAACCACAGGGAAGGAGCCGCCCTCGGAGGTAAACAAATTAAAAGGCAAAGGTGAGGCCCCAGGAGACAGTGCCGGGGTTCGTACCTGAGGCCAGGTAAAATTCCCCTCAGGTAGAGTCACGCGGGGAGGAGTCATACAGGTATACACCTCGAGTCTGGCGTCGTAAGTAAAAGGAAAAAAAACAAAATCATTCTGAGCAACTGGAATTAATCACTTACAAAAAAGATGGTAGAAATAAAAAAATAAAAAAATCTGACCCTGAGAGCAAATCAAGCAAAAGATAAAAAAAAAAAAATAATAATATAACGGAGTACATGAGAAGTTATTAATACGAGGTTGATTGGTAAATATAAATGTTTGGTCAGACTGTATATAAATGAATGTAAAAATGTCCCCTACACATAAGCAAAAAAATATGTCGGTGAAAGGAGAGTGGACATTCCCTGTGATACACGTGGATAGCAGGAGGGGCGCAGCAGTATCCCTCGCTAGCGATGAATAAACTACGTATTACGCCGCGGAGGGACCCGATATGCCACAGACAACGATCGGCTGCTTCTGAGGGAATTGTTGAGCCTCGTCTCGTCTAGCTATCAATTATTTTCTGATTCCCACCTCACCTACTTTAATTTTCACATTTACAATTCAGTTTACTTCGAGCTCGCAAAGATAAGGAAGAATGTCTCTGAAGTGAATCCGTGTGATGCGTGTCAGAAGCGAATTTGATAGAAAAAGTGCAACTGTGATTTTGAGAGCAACTGTCTCATCGTTGCCAACCACACTTTCTTACCATTTTCGTAATCAGTAATTGTGATGAGGTTTTTGGAAGTAGATGAACGCCGAGGTGTTGCGTACATATCTTCCGCACACTTAGATTCTGAAGTCCGCGTAATGTTTTGAAAAATTATAAAAAAAAGGGAAATATATTCAAATTTAGAAAACATAAGAAACCATCTCTCTGACGCGGCTGGTAAATGTTTGTTACAGAAAGATGTGGCTATATTATTCGAAATCTTTCTTTCTTCTATGTCTGGGTTTGTCGCAATATCTGTACAGAGCAGCTACACATTCACTGTCAACCGTCTCTCTGGAAATCATTGATGACGACGTCTTGTGAGCCCCAGAACCCAGCTTTCCGGAGGACGTGATATTACATCGACCTTGCTGGAAACGAGGATGCTGAGGAAAACAACTATAAATGGAAGGAGGGAAATATAGCGGAGGAGAGGAAGGATGACGGAGAGCCTAGCACCAGGAAAAGAGCGGCAGGGGAACAAACAACTTTGAATCCCAGTGGTGTGCCGAGGTGTTGAGGAAATAGCCGCCATATGGTCAGGAAGAAAGGGAGAGTTCAAGACCGAGGAGCAGCCAGGTGGGGAAGCAGTCAGGTCAGTCTCAACACTCAAGCCAATCTCCAGAGCTCAAATATAAGCCAGGTCAAATTACTGGGCAAGGGAGGTTAAGCCTTGTCGAGTCAGGCCAACCGAAGCCGATCCCAATGTGAAGAGATGCGAGAAAGGAGAAGATTCCACGTAAAAGAGATCGAGGCTCCTCTGCTCACCTGTTCACTGACTGAATCAATATTACCTGAGACGAGGGTAATAAAACAGAAGAGAAGGGACGAGAGGGGAAAGATGGAGGTGGATGTGAAGGAAGATGGATATGACACGAAATTGGGAGAAAAAGAGGAAGAGTAGGTGAAGAGTCAGATTGGAAGAACAGAAAAAAAGAGGGATGAAGAAGATAGATAGAGAGAAAAAAAAGAGAAATAAGACGAAAAGACACGATACGGATGAGTGGGAGATAAAGTATGCAAAGGGGTGTGAAGGGATGTGATATGTTGAGGGGAAATGTGGAATTGCGCCATAGAAAAAAATAAGAGTCCGAGGAAAATGAGAAAACCGCAGACATGTATTTGTTTCATGTAAGACTCTTCGGTCAGCTCTGGCATGACAAGCCCTCTTACACGCAAGAAGCCCGGATAGCTCAGTCGGTAGAGCGTTAGGCTTTTAACCTAACGGTCCAGGGTTCGAGTCCCTGTTCGGGCGTGTTTTTTCTCTCTTTTTTTTCTTCATGAGCCGTTCCTCGACAAAGGCCCATGGCCCCTCTGCGGAGAGACAAAATCTTTAAACAACAACAATAACAACACACACACACACACACACACACACACACACACACACACACACACACACACACACACAGAGAGGGTGTTTTTTCTGCCCTGCCGGAGTGTCACCGGCGATAAAGTTGCCGCCCTGATAAAGAGGCGCAGCTCCTTGAACACACCAACATGCCACTCCAGACACAAAAGAGAGAGCGAGAGAGAGAGAGAGAGAGAGAGAGAGAGAGAGAGAGAGAGAGAGAGAGAGAGAGAGAGAGAGAGAGAGAGAGAGAGAGAGAGACCGAAAGGTCTAATATAAACAATTAATGCGTGGAAAATTTTAAATTATGACAATTATTACCAGCCGCGTTAGTGAGATGGTTCGGTTTATATTTTTATTATTATCATCATCAATATTATTATAAGCAATAACAGTAACAAAATATTGAGAGGAACACCAACAACAAAAACAACCAAAACAACAACGGCGCCAACTCCCCCTACAAACATAATCCCATCACATGACCATGACACTTCACGCCGTTAATAACAACCACACAACTCCCCCCCACACGACTCCTTCTTAACCACTTCTCGCACTTCCCTTCATACATATCCCCCTCTCCTTCACCCTCCTCAAGCCCCCCGTGCAACCCACAAGCAGCGGCGCCGTCACCATCAACACGTCCTCTGCTCCCGCCAGACACAAAACAACACGTGTGACCTTTATATGGGCGAAAGGGAGGAGTCAGCACATTCTTTGCGGTCGCCCAGTTTCTTCTACTTAGTCTAGAGGCGCGACGCGAACAAGGGAGAGCATTACTGTTGGAGTAGATAAATAAGCAACTATAAATACAGAAACATACTTGTCTTAAAGCGTGAATACTTTTGGAAACAATGATAACAATTAAAATACGGCAACTTTTACTACTACTACTACTACTACTACTACTACTACTACTACTACAACTACAACTACAAATAATAATAATAAAAAGTAAAAGAAGTAAAAGAGGAATGAAAAAAAAAATAATAATAATAATAATAATAATAATAATAATAATAATAATAATAATAATAATAATAATAAGAAGAAGAAGAAGAAGAAGAAGAAGAAGAAGAAGAACAAGAACAAGAACAAGAAGAACAAGAAGAACAAGAACGAGAACAAGAGCAAGAAAAAGAAGAAGAATAAGAAGAAAACGAATTAGAAAAAAAAAAAAAAAAAAAAAAGAACAAGCATCAGCAGCAGCAATAACACCAACACCACCACCAACAGCAAAACAGCAACAAAAAAGAACAACACTATCATCAAGGTATCATTCAGCAGTAGTATTATTCCTCCCCGGACAAGTGTAGCCCCGAGCACCCTTTGGTTAGTGTCGCGTCGCCCGGCCCTCATCGCCCCTTTTTAGGCCGGCCGGTGTAACGCAGGGTGGAGAGAGATAACACCCACAGCTCGCACGCAACGCTAAATAAGGCCTGGAGACGCCCCGCCACGACTCCTGTTGGCGGCAATGGGCGGCGTGGGGCGGGCGACAGCAGGGCGGAACTGTCTCCAGGCGCCGTGTGTGGGAGTGTGAAAGCAACGGTGACAGGCGGGCGTGTCTTGCTGCGACGATCTTTCTAACACGGATCAGAACTAAACACAATAACAAAACTAACTACACCTACATCTACAAAAAAATGTTACTACAAGGAACACAGAGGTAAACAAAACTAAATACAAAGATAACCGTGTGCAAAAAGTTTATGTAGATGTAACTGTAAGCATTGGGGTAAAATATTAGTAGTTCTTCTTGTCTCAACCGGTTTCTCCGTGTTTGTATTCCGGGTTGCTATTCCCCAGTGACAGGAGGAATACATCGCCATCCGCTCACATAACACGCCGATGCCATCCACGGCCCGACAGCCTTCACGCATCATCTAACCCTGGCAGGAGGAGGAGCATGATAATGACGAAGGGGGCAAAACGAGAATCGAGTGAAGGTTATGACGCGGGGATGATAGCCACGAAACCCGCCCTTACCGCCTTGACTACCGGCAGGGGAGGAGACAGATGCTGCGACAAGGGACGAGGCGGCGACGAAGGGCCCCCCCAAAAAATGGGGACGAGGACGAGGTGGGTGTGCCGGGAGTGTCTTGAGGAGCTGCCCGTATCGGTGGGGTGATCTTGGGGGCCACGCAGCGACGGCAACGCACAAAACTGCCACTCCACTACTCCCCCCTCCCCCCTGCTGTCATCCTAGGAATTGCAGCCACACTCCCTCCCATCGCCATATCCGTACAGATAAACGAGACAGGTAAGGATCAGGTACACGTAAAAAATAACCTTGCTTTTTTAACATTTTTCACTGAAGGTTAGATATATCCAGAAAACTGTCTCCCTGATTGCATGTTTACACTCCAATCAGGCAATAATTCGCAGGTGGCAGAGGTGTGGCCTCGTTATCGGCGTGAGATGTGGAGGATGAGTCGCTGATAGTGGGAGTCTTGAGACGGGAGGAGACAGACAAGCATGTAAAGTGAGGATGTCCAGTGTGGGAACGCTAGCAAGTAAGTAGACAGAAATGAGGAAAAGGTGACGAGAAAGGAGAAAGGAAAATATAGGTGGGGAGAAATTGTGTGCATCTGGAAGGTAAAAGTAAGATTGACTGAAGGTGAGATGTGATGTGGGGACAAGGTTGAGAGAAGGAATATACAGATGGATGGTAAAAGAAGAAATTTAGGAGCGAGGGAAAAGAAGAATAAAAAGGGATAATAGAAGGATATGAATAATGAGATGGAAAGGTTAAAAAGAGTGGGCCGGGGTTGAGAGGTGAAAAATAAACAAAGGAGGGCTAGAACACAAAACATACGATGGGGAGTGGCGTAAGGAGATGCAGATGGAAGGGCAGAGAAGGGAAGGTTTGGGCAGTGTGGGGTGGGGAGAAACATGGGGAGAAAGGTCAGGTCGGGACAGCCGGGGTGGGGAGAGGGGCAATGGAGAGTCGGGGAAGGCAAGGCCGCGATGGGCAGATGGTTGACTGCTGTCGTGATTTAGGGCCGCTGAAGAGGAGGAGGAAAAGAAAGAAGAGGAGGTGGAGGAGGTAGGGTGGCAAGCTTCAGGTCTGGTCTACCGCGACACACACACACACACACACACACACACACACACACACACACACACACACACACACACACAGCCCCTTCCCCCCCCCACCCCCACATCACAAATTCAAAAGACAGCTATACATTCAACATTCATTTTTTTTGTGTATCTTATGTATGCGAATATCAATAACCCTTTCAATTTACAAGTCCTCCTTTCGTAAAACCCAATATTAGGGACAGACTGATGCTGGGTACAACGCGTGGGCTCTTCCTTTTTCCGAGGCTGTTATTTATCGACGTAAAAAGCAGAAACACGGTCGACTTGCTGCGATAAATGGTTGTTCTGCTAAATTTATGTACTGCTACAACTTGCCGGAAGACATATTATTAGAGAGAGAGAGAGAGAGAGAGAGAGAGAGAGAGAGAGAGAGAGAGAGAGAGAGAGAGAGAGAGAGAGAGAGAGAGAGAGTGTGTGTGTGTGTCCCTTAAATGTCACATCCATTTTTCCTTTTACATTTTCCACGTTCCCCTCTTTCCCTTCCCACATGATTTCCTTGTTTATTCTTCCCCTCGCCCTCTTCCCACCCTCCGCGCTCCCCTCTTCCTTCTACGCGCTTCTCCCTTCTCCCTCCCTTCCCTTCGGCCATAAACAGAACCGGGTATATATTTTTTTCACAGCTCAAATCATGTCGCCCACTATCGGCTTTTCTGATTGAATATTCTGATTAATAAATACATTAGGCAGCACCAATGATCACTATATTCGTTTTTCAGTTTAATATTTTCTGCAGGGAATGAGTGTGTCTTTACCCAACTTATTCATGTTTAAAAAAAAAGTAAAATAAAAATGTGCTGGGAAAATGAAAAGGTGGTGAGAGTGAGGACGAAAAGGGAAGAAAAGGCAAATCGGTAGGATGGGAGGAAACGAGCGAGATGAGGAGAGGTAAGGAGAGGAGAGGAGAGAACAGGATGTGGAAAGGGACAGGAGGGTGGTGGTGGTGGTGGCTTTGAACATGAGAGGAGACGGAGGGAAGGAGGGAGAAAAGGGGGAGAAGAGGAGAAAGAAGGGAGGGAGTTTAGGGAGGGCGGTGTGAAGGGAAGATGGGAAGGCACGAGGCGGGACAGATGGGAGGGGAGAGGAAATCAACGGTCCTTGAAGAAAATTAGCGGACCAATAGCCCTAGGAAGTCCAGGGCTATAATTTGGTTGCCGGGGTGCAGGTGAGGGACGAGAGGAGGAGGAGGAGGAGGAGGAGGAGGCGCCCTGCAGCATAATGAGGAGCATAGAGAGGCGGCGCACCTTCTCCGTTACATCAGTTCCCCCCAACCCTCCCCTTCTAAACACCCTACCCCCGACCCTCCATACCACGCAGGCATGTATGGACGCTGTGTGTGTGTGTGTGTGTGTGTGTGTGTGTGTGTGTGTGACGCTTCATAAGGACGCCACGTGAGGGAGATTGAAGGAGAGATAAGGAAAGAGGGATAAAGAGAGAGATTATGTCCACTTGTATCTTTCATGTCTTTGATGCGTTCGTAAAAACTTTCTAAGGTTCTTTTGGTGTGTGTGTGTGTGTTTGTTATTGTGCTGGAGGTAAAAATGAGGCACTCCGCTTCGCCTCGGTGCACTAAAAACACGACAGCTGCGTTTAAATTGACTTCGATTCGACATTTTTTTCCCCGTTTTAGTGACGAGTTCGAGTGTTTAACGGAGGGAACGACATTTAGAGGACGCAGTGGTCTGGATGAAAATAAATGGAGAATGACGCCATAAACTTAAATTGTGGCAAAAATAAATAAAAAGAAAAAATAAAGAGTAAACGGGAAGAAACTGACCTCTCTTTTGGCCACTCTATCTTTTGTAGTAGTGTTTAGCGGGCTTTTATTTGTTTTTACTTGTTTTTGCCCTTGAGCTACTTCCTTCAATGGATAACTAATTCTTCCAAACACGATACTGGGTTAAAGTGCGGAATATCTAAAAGGACGAAGAGAGGAGAAAATGGCCTCAGAGAGCGATAGATTCAGTTAGCACGAAAAGTGAAAAAATGATACAAGGCAAGCAAAAAGGAATCATGAAATCAGAATCGCGAAAATCGGCACGGAGGAGAATCCAATGTCACTAAACCAACTGTACAGAACGAAAACAAGAGAGAATCTTAAACCCCAGTGCAGTAAACAGGGAGTGAAGTGAACGTCCGTGGAACGTAAAAAGAAAAATAATAATAAAGAGGAAAAAGAAAGAGACGATCC
>NC_066523.1:8229165-8244165 GCF_024679095.1 Eriocheir sinensis | reverse complement strand
TAACGCCGCGCCTCCTCCGCGGGGCTCACTTATTCATGACTGTCTCAGCGGCCACAGGCTTCTTTAAGGCGTGCTCCAAAAACACTGCAACGGCTGCCTCAATAAATGTTACAATACGATTTAGAAAACGGACATAAACAATAGAATGTGAGATCACAGTTTATGAGTGAGAAAACCTTGCCTTGGTGTGATCGTTGAGCAGCAAAAACTGAAGGTCTAAGGAGAAAACGCAGGATATCTCATTATTAGAATTGCTATAATTACCATGACCCACTCTAATAGGAAGGGGACAACCACGTGTGAGGTCAACAGGGCCGCCCGACCCGTGGACACTAGAGTAACCAATTACAGTCGAAACCCCAGGTATTTGGCTCTTCTTATCTCAGGGAAAGTGGTGTGACCGCCGCGGCGGGGCAGGCCGTAGCCGGGGATACATTACAGATGGTCCTCACAGCTGCCAGGACAGCTAAATTACCCACACTGGTCTCCAACAGGTAGAGGGCCAGTGGATGGCAATTATCCACCTCCGCCAGTCGTCGGGACCCACCAACCTTTCCTCCTCCCCCTCCAGCATTATCGGTGAGCCCTGGGGTCACCGCGGCAAATGGCCTCTACTTAGTGACCTCTCTCGGTTCAAAACTGATTTTGTGAGTGACCTCTGGAGTCCTAATCCTGAGCCTAAAAGGATACGCAGATGCCGTACGGTTTTTGTTTTGCCGACCTCACGACTGCGAGGTGTCCATGATGGATGCGCCCCCGACGCCGGAGCCTTAATAGTAAAATATGAGTTGCATGTATGTGCCTCTGCCTGGACGAAGAAAGCAGTTTTCATACTCCTTTTGGAAGGTGTGACGCGTGGAAACCTGTCCCTCCGTCTCCCTTTTCCCCACACATGGTCACTGCTTGCTGGCGCCTTCCGACATGATTCACCACACCGGCTCAAAAGACGCACCCTAACAGAAACAAAAGAGCCTGTTGGATTTTTAAAGAATGAGAATAATTGGCTGAAATGTTAACTGATTAGCACTCGACCCCTCCTAATGGTCCGCCAGCCAGGTAGGGACGCGGAGGTAAAAGACTGGCCGAGGGTGGGGAGAGATGCTATCAGGAGGGCGGCGGGGTGCTTAGGGCGCTGCCACAGAACTTTAAGACGCCGAGAGTACCTTAGGGAGGGGGAGGTGTAACACAAAGGAACACAAAGGAAGAACAAACTACAGCAGACCTGCTGGTCCTTACGGGGCTGTTTGTGACAAGCTACACTACCTATCTAATCAAAGGTAAGGAGGAGTCAAAGGGAGGAGGAAGAGAAGCAGAAGGAAAAGAAGAGGGAGGAGGAGGAGGAGAAACAGGAGGTGGAGAAGCAGGAAAACGAGGAGGAAGAAGAGGAGAAGCAGGAGCAAGAGGAGGAAAAAGAAGAAGCAGGAGGAGGAGGAGAAGGAAAGTAGGAAAGGTTATTTGTACTCTGGAAGACTGCACGCTACGTAACTGTCAATAGAGAACTTGTGACACCGAGTACTGATAACGCAGAAATAAAAGAGTATGGAAGCAACTGGCGCCGCTACAAGACATGAACAGCAGAGGTAATTACGAGTATGTTCTCTCTTTCTCTTGTCAATTCACCCAGTGAGCAGAATGAAACCTTGGAGTGTATACAAGTCTTGGCGGAGGAAGTGAATAGGAAGCAGCGGAACGGGCAAACGGAATTAACGAGGTAGGGAATATGTAGTAAATTAAGACACTGTGGGTGGAAGGATATAAGCGGAAAAGGAGTTATGAGAGAAGTGATGAAAAGAGCAAGACAAAGGAAACCAAAGAAGGACAAGGGGTCATGGAAGAGGGCGGAAAACAAGGGTCATGGAAGGAGTGACGGAAATGAACAAGGCAGAAAAGAGCAGGGACAAGGGGTTGTGGAAGGAGGCGGTGGAAAGAACCAAGCAGAGAAGAGGGGTTATGGGAAAGGACAAACGGTGGTGGAATAGAGCAAGGGAGGGAAGGACAAAGTAATATAGATAGCTGCATATATCCCTTAAGGCAACCCCAAAAGACACTCTGAACCCAAAAACAAAAAAACGGTCCACCAAACGAAAGGAAACGAATGAGCTGAACGGAAAAGGACAAATCATATGAAACAGGGAAGGGATTCGTAGTACAGGGGGCCACATATCCCTAAAGGCAATTCAAAAGACACTCTGAACCCAAGGACAAGAAAAGGGCAACCACACAAGAGGAAACGAAGAAGCTGAATGGAGAGGAGCAAGTCACATGAGGCAGGCACGACTGGGCGGGACGGGGCGGGGCGGGACTGGGTATGAGAGGCGTCTGTTCCCGCCCCCACGCCAGCACCTTATCGGGCGACGGGCGGTGATGGAGGAGAGAAGCGTACGCAGCCCCTTGTTACCGACTGATAGCGACACGTATAAGGCGCGGCAGGAGGCTCCTACGGAATGTCCTGAATGATCATTATTTCAGTTTTTTCCGGCCAAGGTACGCGAGTGAGCCCCTGGACGCCCCGAAGGAAGGGAGGATGGACTGAAGGAGCTGATGTAAAAGCCGTGGATCCAGGGACATTATTTTTTGCCCTTCATCTGATGTGAAAACCGTGAATGCAGCGACTTTATTTTTGTTACCCAATCGTCGTCGTCCTCCGCGCTCTCTCTTCGCTTTTTTCTGGTTTTAGTTACAAGTTACAAGGCCTGTGAAATGGAAGGAAGGACATATGTAAAAGCTGTGAATCCAGGGACACTTTTTTTATCCCCCTCTTCCCCTTCCCCCTACCCCGACGTTTCTTCTCATGTAAAAAAGGGTGGATGCAGGGATATTTTTTTCTGTCCTCTCCTCGCCGTTCACCTTCGCTCCCTCGCCTCGCTTTTCCTCGTTTTAGTTATATGATTCGAGGCAACAGTCCATCGCTCCGGAGAAAAAAGTTGTCCCTCCATATGAAGATTACAGGGACTGACGAAGAGAGGGGGGGAGGGAGGGAGAAAGGAAGAGAGGGAGTGAGGGAAGGGGGAGCCGTGTGACCGAGGTGATGTAGAAGGCTGGTTGGCGACTTGTATGAGGGCAGGATCTTCCCATACCGGTCAAGGAAGGACACACACACACACACACACACACACACACACACACACACACACACACACACACACACACACACATGAATGACAGCTCCAATAAATAACTGTATATATAAACAAATGATCCTGACTTTGACGCACTCAAGTCCAATCTTACAACACCAATAATGAATTAACAACTAGAGCGGGAAAGCAGTAATGCCACATCCTCAATTTTATTACATTATGACCGAAGAGAAAGAAGGACGTACTTATGACCTTTCGGATATCTATAAATATTCAAAAGATCATAAAAAAGTCAATAAGAGTGAAGGGAAAACCAGCTGCATGTGTGTCAATGTATTCGAGGGAGGGGCAATGGAGTGATTGTTATAGGGAGGGAGGGAGAGAGGGAGAGAGACTGGTTACTAGAGGGATGTGAGGCTTGCTGGTTAACTGACTGATGCAGGTGAAAGCCGACTGATTAGCTGATTGGTTGACATGAAATATGAGTGGGCAGCAAGATGACAGACTGACTTGCTGATAATGTAAGCGGACATGAGGCTGGCTGGCTGGCTGACAAACCGAGAAGCTGAAAGTTAAGCAAGGTGACAAGAGGATGGAAATCGGGCTGGATGAATGAGTGATTGTCTGGTTGACTTGCTGTTTTGTTGGGTGGGTGATTAGCAAGTTTACTAGAGACTGGATATAGGCTGGATGACTGTCTAAGTGGCTGAAGTTTCTTATACACTTCCCTCCCCCTCTTTCCCAGCCATCCAGTCAGCCAACATCCCTCTCGGTCTTCAAGGGACACTTTTTTTTCAAAGTCGTAAGAACTGTGAAGGATTATGCGGATATGAGTAAGTAGGGAGAGGAAGGGTGGGGGCGAAGGAGGAGAGGAGGAAAGAAGCAAGAAACTCTGACGGAGTGTGCTGTGAGGGGCCGAGTAAATGGAGGATAAGTGGAGGAGGAGGAGGAGGAGGAGGCGGAGTAATAATAATGGTGAGCTACACGGTAAGGTGGAGAGGGTTAATGTTGAGGTGGTATTAATGCTTTGAGGCTTTGTGGTGGAGGAGGAGGAGGAGGAGGAGGAGGAGATGAGAAAAGTAGCTAGGAGGAGGTAGAGGAGAGAAAAGGAGAGAGGGGAGGAGAGACAGAGACAGACAGAGACAGAGACAGAGACAGAGAAAAAGACACAAGACATACACATACAGACAGACATACAGACAGACAGGCAGACATACATACAGAGACGTCGCCAAGGGGACTGACTGACTGATCAGAATATAATCAATCGCTTGACACGGAGACGCCGGGAATAAATCACTCGACAGATACCGTTTTCGTGGCTGGCGCGAGCTCTTGTCTTTGGCCTCGCGCGTCACTCAACTTAACAAATTATCTTTCTTTCTCGGTTTCTTGCAAAATGATCTTTCAGTCAGTGTGTCCTTATATCTTGCTCAATCATGGTGGAGTCGCACATTATTCTCTCGGTTTTATGTTTTATGCACTTGTCTATATTATTGTCTTTCAGTAACTATAAGCGATGTACTTGTTTACTTTTATTTTCCTCACTATATGTCTTTTTGGGTTATATATTTATTGGTCTTATATTTTCCTTTGTGTGTTCTCCATCCGTGCGTTTTTATTTTCTTCCATGATACGTATTTCCGAACCTTCTCCCCTCGTGCAGTTTGTTATATTTTGTCTTTCATTAACCATATGCGTGTTACTTTACTTTTACTTTCCTCACCAACTCCTTCTGGCTTATACACTTCTCGGTCTTATACTTTCCTTTGCGTGTTCTCCATCCGTGCGTTTTTTCCTTCTTCCATAATACGTATTGCCAAACCTTCCTCTCCCCTCATGCAGTCCATCTAACATTTTATCGCCGAGTACCTTCAGTCTTCGTCCCACAAATGGAGTGACCGGCATAAAGAACACTCTTAACGGGATCACTTTCTCTACCAAGACAATAATACCGTCCGACTTTATTCCGCAAGACTTTAATGGAAGTTACTTTATACATCTTTTCCCGCAGTCGCTCCCATTGTTCCCCTCTACCTGCCTCTTTGTTGTAGCGGAGGCGGGTAATGCTGCTATGGAATGCTCTTGTTTCATATTGTTATTCTTCCTTATGTTTCCTTTTGCCCTCATATTCACGTTCGTTTATTCCATCTTCCGTTCCATTTATCCCCCTTCACTTGCCTCATTTATATACACATTCCTTCTCATGTTTCCTTTTTCCTTCACATGGACGCTCATTTATTCTTCTCCATTCCTTTCCAATTATCCATTTTCATAAGTCTCTATCTCTCACCCTTCACCTTTCAAATCTTCCTCCATATCCCTCCCCGTATCAATTATCCCTCTTCACTTGCCTCTATCTCCCTCTTCACCTTTCAAGCCTTTCACCCTATCCCTCCTATTCCTTGATACTCTTCACTTGCCTCTATCTCTCCCTTCACCTTTCAAGCCTTTCACCCTATCCCTCCCTTATCCCTTATCTCTCTTCACTTGCCTCTATCTCTTCCTTCCTTCACCTTTCAAACCGTGACCCTTATTCCTTATCCCTCTTCACTTCTCTCTCTTTTCCTTCACCTTTTAAACCTTTCCCTCTACCCATGGAACTTATGTCTTCCCTGTGCGGCCCGTCCCTCATGTTTGTCACTGTACAGCTTATAGTCACACTACCTTAAAAGCGTCTCACGGCCAGGAACTGTCGGCCATTGTGAGAGGCTGCAGCGCCCCGGGTGACAGTCCTCATTTCCCTCCACAACAAAGTTAAGGGGCGAGGGGGCGGCGAGGCTCCCCGGAAAGTTGGCCGCTAACCCCGAAGCCGACGCTGGGGTCACGCCGAGTTACTCCTTGTTGTGGAAACGATGAAGCCATTGTAAAGTTTTCTAGCGTTACGGTCACCATTTGCTCCGTTTTTGTGTGCCTCGATGTCAGGCCAAACAGTTTATATCAAATACAAATACTCAAGATAAAAAGCAATCAATTCGAAAACGTTTTACATTCCCTTTCTAGCTATTCAAGGAAAGCCAAATACAATTCATGTGTTCTAAAAGGAGACCAAATTGTTTGTATCGTAACGAAATACTCAAGACAAAACAGAATCAAAACAAGTACCTTGAAAACGTTTTGATCTCTAGTCATTTCACTCAAAGCAAAATAAAAACATGATTCAAACTTTGTCAAACTCACGGTACACTCCGAATCCGGGAAAACCAGATACGCGATCCGACGATGTAAAACGCAAAGACGCCAAGGAAGGAATAAAAATGTTGAGGAGCTCTTTGAAGACATGAAAGGCTGCGGGCGGAGGGCGGAGGAAGACGTGGGTGAAGTCGTGCTTGAGGTCGATTGTAAATTTCGGGAACGGTGAGATCTATTGACAGAGAAGGTCGGTAAGGAATGGTGAGGTCTATTGAGAGTGTGGGTCGAGGGTGGGCAAAACAGGGCCATGGTTCAGAGCCCTCCAGAGACGAACGGGAAACAGGCTGCTCCAGTATTTAGGGACTTCCGAGAAACAGGGCAGCACGGAGGCACGGAGATAGCGCTGCGGGGTCTCTACGGAGTGTGTGAGGAACAAACACCTCCCGCCATTACCCGGCATTAGCTCCTGGACTTTCATTCAGCTCAGCGTGCCGAGTCTTAATCCTCCGGCCCGCTCGCCTGACACGTCCATCCCTTGACGCGACGGCCAACTTGTTATGACTTTCTCCGCCCCACAGTAACTTGCCCGAGTGTGTGTGTGTGTGTGTGTGTGTGTGTGTGTGTGATGGGGCGCTAACGGGATGCCAAGTGCACTCAAGGGCGTGGCAGTGAACTTATAAGGGATGTGGGTGCCCGATAGAAGAAAGAGAAGAGAATAGAAGAGAGAGAGAGAGAGAGAGAGAGAGAGAGAGAGAGAGAGAGAGAGAGAGAGAGAGAGAGAGAGAGAGAGAGAGAGAGAGAGAGAGAGAGAGAGAGAGAGCGGGGGCTTAGAGGACTTATTGTGTTGCTGAAGTGGAAAAGGATTGCAAGGGAATGGTTATGTTTCAGTAGTAGTAGTAGTAGTAGTTAGTTATTGTAGCAGCTAAATTTGTTCCTGTTGCTGTTGTACTCTTTTTATAGTGTGTTGTTGTTACTGATGAAAGTGGTGGTGGTTGTGGTAATGATAGTGACGGAGGTGGCGTTGGCGGTGTGATGTAGTGAAAAAGGTGTGTTGCGGGGATGGGTCGAGCGCGGGGAAGAGTAATGCTTAATCACATGCATGAGTAATGATGTGCATTTGCATAAAACTAAGGGAATGAACAAACACTGGAGTTAAAGGTGTGTGTGTGTGTGTGTGTGTGTGTGTGTGTGTGTGTGTGTGTGTGTGTGTGTGTGTGTGTGTGTGTGTGTGTGTGTGTGTGTGTGTGTGTGTGTAATAATAATAATAATAATAATAATAAATGGTTTATTCATTTGTAGGCAGCCATAAGGCTGAAAATACACAAAAATACCATACAATGAGTAATGTGGTGAGTAATGGGGGAAGTGGGGAAGGGTGATGTGTGTGTGTGTGTGTGTGTGTGTGTGTGTGTGTGTGTGTGTGTGTGTGTGTGTGTGTGTGTGTGTGTGTGTGTGTGTGTGTGTGTTAAATACTTAAGGTGTACTTAAATTCAATAACGTTATGAAAAAAAAAGTATATTATTCTAGACCAGAAATATAACGAGAAAACAAAGGAAACAAAAAGACTCCAGTTCTGCTTGGCAAAATAATAAATGGGATTGCACTTACAATGAATTAAAATGACCAGGGAATTCCAGGAAACACCATTAGCGCAAGAATGCTGAACACCTGATCTCCCTCCCTGAACATGTCTGATGCTGCTTGACTGTTGCCACGCTCGCGACTCTTACTGTCTGCTAAAAGTCAGGTCAGCACCACTGTAATTGCTAGCGACAGTTGGTTAATAGAGGCTCTGACTGAGGGGTGATATGAAGGAGGTACGTCTTAAGTTATCTCTCAGCTAACTCTACTTTTAATGAGTATTCTGAGAGAGTTATATACTCTTTTCTCTACCCACGTTAAACAACTTCCTGAAGGACTAGTCAGCTAACAAGCAAGAGGAACGTGGGCTTTGTGAATCTCTTTCCTTTCAGCCACCAACCATCACCTAAACATCTCTTCAAGGCATACTGGGTCACGACTAACTACTATTTTGGTCACCACTTCTTCACAAATTGATAACTAAATGCCACCAGTCAGCGGGAGACACATAGCTCTTCATAATGAAAAGAGACTTGTATATACATATAAATGGGGCGTGAAGGTAGTACCATTTCAAACTGTGTCGTATTATATATATACTCGTATAGTAAGAAGAATTTAGATATCCCTGCTCCATAACTTTAGGGTGGACCTCGGTATACGCGCCCCATGCCAGTATTCTCGTCGTCTGGCTCTCATTCCCACGTCTGGTCGCCCTTGCGGAATCCGTGTCTATGTAATTTCTCCGCGGGTGGCGTGCAAGGCTCCCACAGTTGACCCGTTTCCCCGCCACATGCACCCCGTTTTCTGCGGTGATGTTGCAAAATATGCCTTTGTTAGCCTCAATTATAGCCATTTAGCCTTTTAAGAATGCCTGTACCCAAAAGAAGTTAATGAAACACATTGTATTACTCCCAGGCCTCAATTACCCCATGATGATTAGCACGCGTGTTCTATTTGTCAAAATAAAAAATAATAAAAAACTACGGCCATAAAGGAAACGATTTAAAGAATGTCTCAAATTAGGGGTTCGCAGCAGAGGTGAGAGTTTGTTGCGATATTAAGCTTGAGGCGCCAAGTGGAGCAGCAAAACATGAGAGCAAGAAAGATTGCAGCGAATGAGTGCGCGGCTTTTGTCCTCCGCGGCTCAGATTTCCTAACGTCATGCCTTGTGAGGAGACGGTGCGGCCGCTCCCAGCCTTCGGCGTGACGGAGAGAGTGGGAACGAAAACGTGGCCGAGGGAGGAGTTAATTTATCACCAGCATCAGCCCGGTGTTAATGGCTACTCACAGGAGGAAGACAGGTAGCTCAGCACATCACGCACCTGCGGAAAGAGAAAAAACACAGGTGAGTTGAGGCATGACAACCGGCACGGTAGCAGGATGGAGGGGCGTGAGAGGCGCAGGACCGTGACAGGCTGTTGCTGAGGCCTCCGCACCGCAGCAGCGCTATGGTCAGCTGTCTGTCGGTCTGCTGCGCACCGCTACGCCGCCTTCGCCAACAATAAGTTTCCGCCGCGTGTGACCATCTGCCGATCCGCCAAACGCACACCACACACGCAGCTTCCGCCCATCTGCCAGCCGCCGCCGCCGCGCTGTGACGCAACACCCGACACTGCGTCTTTATTTACTTCTCTGGTGACAACAAAACTAATATACCTCCACCACCTCGTCCTGAATCATGGCTGGCACGCACATAACAACACGAAAACAGGCACTAGAAGCGTGTAACCAGATGGCACATGACATACAATCGCGATAAGGCATTCTGTTATTACCACATTGTCACGCATGTCAACAACTCTCACGCACCCAAAGAAACACACACACACACACACACACACACACACACACACACACACACACACACACACGGGCGACATACACTGTTCATTATAGGAAAGAAAAAATCCCACATAGAAATCATCGCTCGCCGCTGCACATCGGTCTTCATCTCCTCCAGTGAGCGAAGCCATAACTAAAAGCCTCCCAGACAACAATGACGGATGCTGCAATCTCTCCCCAGACCCACACGGCGCCCTCCCTCAATGCACACACACACACACACACACACACACACACACACACACACACACACACACAAACACACACCGCCCGCTGGAGTTATGCAAATGGAACTGGCATTCAACGTAGCGTTCTGGGGGGAGGAAGGGGTAGGGTAGCAAGCAATCTCCAGACAGCGAGTGGTGGTGGTGGTGTGCAGTGTGTGTGTGTGTGCGTGTGTGTGTGATATAGGCTGCCTTCGCCCTTCACCATGACGTCGCATACTATCAACACAAAAACAAACAGCTCACGGCCGCTCCTCTGCTCGTCCTCCTTGTTCCTTCCTGCCTTGAGTGACGTGACGGAGAATCTTTAGCACTTCCTCCTCCTACGACCCGCGAGAAGGTTATGGAAATTCATGTTTGTTTGTTTTCACTTGATTTCCGGCCGGAACCGCATACTCTGGAAGGGCTGTGATGAATTACCTGCTGCTAGCTAGACCAAACACGCTGACTGGCTAGTATATACAGGTTTGTGTGGAACATTATGAGAGTATAAGAGCAGCAGTATGACAGTATAAAAGTATAGGAGTAACAGTATAGGAGAAGGTTTAGGTTTGATAAGGAGATTTTTTTAGTGGAAGTATTAAGGATATTCTAAATCAATAAGCCTACCGAGCCAACTTTACATGCTTAGAAATATTAGTCAGTGGTAAATAAGGTAGTATTGGGCTATAATACCTAGACTCCCTTTTGTATTTTTTCCCCTACATATTTCCTCAAACTATGCCTCCTCCTCCCCTCCTAAACCGTTTTGGTAAACCCCCGCGGCCTTACATGGGGTTTGGGCACATAAAAGCAGCTTCCAGATCCTGTTTGGTCCTTGTTCAGCGCTCATGAACTAAACATAAGCAGCAGTCCTTAAGCGAGGCTGTCAAGGTCAAGCAGCAATAACTTCACAACTGTTAACTTGGCGAGAACTTATTCCACTTTGCTCTAATTATAATTATTCTCGTTTTTAAGTGGATGAGTTGCAGGGACTCGCGCGGTCTCTAGTTGAGGTGGTTGGAAGAGCAAATCCTCGAAATGTGTGAAGGTAAAGTGCGTTATGATAATGTGACGGCTGATGGTGGTGATGATACCGATAAAGGCGGCGACCAGGATGATGAAGAAAAAAACAATAATGAATGTAATGATAAATAACGACGATGACAACGAGAATGACTGCATTCAACGACGACAATGACAAAGAAGGTCATACAACTAAAGATAAAATAACTGCAGTGCTGCTCTTACTTTTCTCCACTGCAGCAAAAAACAATAACATAATAATGAGGAGAAGCTGCACAAATTTTCAAAAGTCAAACACACACACACACACACACACACACACACACACACACACACATACACAGTCCCCTCTCCCCCACACAGCCACCCACCCTATACCTCACACAGCGCCTCCAGCACCCACCCTCACACCCCGCCACAGCCTTGGTAAGAACTCCGTGAAATGAGGGAGGGAAAGGAAAGGCAATCACGTTCCGCCGTCGAGGCAAGAAAGGCAGTGTTGTGGTAGCTGCCGTACCCGCGTTGCGCCAAGCATGAGACCACAGGCTGCGGGAAACGGTTGGCTGGTGGCCTGACAGGTTGGTTAGGTGGCTGGGTGGTTGGCTGGTTGGCTGGCTACCTGACTGGCTGAGTGGCTCGAATGTGTTGGTTACCTGAGTGCATGACTGACTGACAAGGGACGAAAAAATAACGACTTCCCGAGAATTACACGACCATGGAAGAAAACGCAAGTAAAAATATTTATACTCAAAACAAATATACATAAATGAAATTGAATAATGCATAAATACTTAAAATTGGTTGGGTAAATATAAAAAAATCCTAGTAAATACGATAACGATGAATTATGAACCTTTTTTTTTTTAACGTACGAGATTTACGAGGAAATTCGAGTTTAATATTCAAATGATAACTGGTTCAACGACTTCTTTTTTTCTTCCTTATGGTGAGTTTGGTTCTCCGAAAATATCTAATGGAGGTGAGGTGTTCCTGAATATTATGATGTATCTCCGCCTTAACCATTTATCCATTTATGATGCGTGGTCAGTTCAATACTCGCACTCTCTCTCTCTCTCTCTCTCTCTCTCTCTCTCTCTCTCTCTCTCTCTCTCTCTCTCTCTCTCTCTCAACATTTGCAAGGTGGCCAGCACTGCAAGACGTAGTTCACCCCGTTGCAGCCTCAGGGGGTGGGCGGAGCAGTGTTGCGCGGTGAGGGTGGAGGAGCAGGCGAGGCGGACAAGGAAGGCGGCTGAGGGGAAGAGCACCGCAGAGGAACAAGAGCAGAGGAAGAAAAAGGAAAAATATGCATATACTAAGGGGAAACAGGACACAGAGAAAGGGGAGCGGAATGGCAGCGTAAGGTTGCACAAGAAAATACACGCGAGATATCAGGGAAGATTAATCGAAGTGAAAAGATTGGAAATAGAGTGCACTTGACTGACGAAATCAAATAAATATTCTAAACAGTGACTTAATATTAGTATAATGTTTAAAGATCATTTATAATTTACACTCACAACATGATGAAAACGGGAGGAAGTGTGCGATTAATATTTATGACGAGTAGAAGCTGCGAACAAAGGTTAGTAACATCGCAGGAAGTGTACGAGGTGCAGGAAATGGAGGAGCCAAAAGGGGGGACTATAATTATACTATACAAGAGGGAGATATTAACCTCCTGACGCTGGCTAAAGAGAATGATTGAACGCCGGCACTTGTTCCCTCTTTCCCTCCGTACCGTCCTTCCTTCAATCCTCCCTTCCTTCCTTCCTTCCTACCTTCCTTCAACTTGCGATGAGGACGCCCAAGCTAAGGCTAAATGATAATCTTTACAGTATTCTTCCCTCACCCGCACCGTTCTACTTGCCTTTCCTCCTTCTTTCCTTCCTTCAATCCTTCCTTCCTTCAGTTTGCTTAATGTGATGATGATAAGGACGCCAACACCGAAGCTACATGATAATCTTTACATTCTTCCCTCATCTCCTTCACACATGCTGCACTAGGAAAACTTTTAGGGGTTGTCATTGCCTCATGCTTCATCCAACACCTATGCCTACACGTCCAGCTGCATGTTGATGTATCGTCAGGTCGACCTTAATAGTAATGTCGAGTGTGTGTGTGTGTGTGTGTGTGTGTGTGTGTGTGTGTGTGTGTGTGTGTGTGTGTGACCTCGGCTCCGGAAGGCTATTATATGCTACCATGTAGTGTAAGAGATCGTCATCTAACACTCATCCATATACCCCCCCCACAAACCCTCCCCACGCCCCGCCCCGATCTCTCTCTCCCTCCCTCCCCCCCGGCGCTTCATTTATCCAGCACTTCTCAGAAATTAACCGTCCTGTTATGGCTGTTACGAATTTCCTGCGGTTTCACTCTCCTTAGAAAAAATAAATGATTTGAGTATAAATATAAAGTGTGTGCGCTGTATGTTCGTCTTAATTAGTTTTTAACACACACACACACACATAATGTAACATTCTTAAGTCTACACCGGGAAAGAAAATACATTAGCTCCCCGATTCTCATGTGGGATGCATTAGTACAGCAACCGTTACTAGAGACCAGGAGCGTGTAATGCTGCTCCTCTCAACACCACCCACCCAACACACACTATCTACACACTCCCTGCCTCTCCCCCTCTCTCTCTTCCCTTCACTCTGCAAATCCCGGACTCCTCTCTCCTCTCCCCACACTACGCTCTCGGCACTCAACTTCCTCTTCTCCCACTTAGTTTACTCAGAACTCTTCCTCCCTCTCTCCCCGTCCTCAGTTTACTCAATATTCCAGCAGCCGTCAGGGAATGTGACCCAAGCCACGGCCCTCCTCCCTCCTGCCTCCCCGGCCTTCCCAGCGACCTTTGTGTTGCAGAGGACTCGAGTCAGACTATTTCCTCGGCAGCATCCAACAGTTCTGTGCAAATACTCTCCCGAGGCAAAGAGGGAATATTCCAAAGCCATCAGATGACGCCAACACACGCCCAGCCTGCTGTGCGTTGCGACAATCAAATGTAGCAATGCTTTAAAATGTCCTTTCCTTCTCAAAGCAAGTCCTCCAGAAATTAATGAATGCGAAACTGGAAAACAATAAATATTATATTTATATTATGCTTGCTGAAACTGCATAATGATGGTAAACAACGACATATTTCAGAGGTATAAGTCTACTAACACCAGTGACATTTGAATCACTGCTGCTCCATATGCTTTCCGATAACTGAGGCATTTGACCTTTTTGTCTTTGCCGTTTCGTTTTTATATGCACAAACCTCAACTGACGGGCAACTTGATGTTCCCAGCTACAAATAAATACTCAGAAGACCAGACCGGAGTCGCGGAAGGTCACTGATCAAAACTTCAGCGACGAGAAGTCGAGAACACGTCAGGTACACCTAAAAAAAATCTGACGCTTTGTAAGTCAATAGAAATAGTATACTGAAGTCATGCACAGTACCCATCCATTAGGCAGATCATTCTTTTTCGATCTGTCTCTCAATCATCTATCTAATTATTAATTAATCTGTCAATATTGATATCTACCAATCTTTTTATCCACTTACATACTCCCCTACATATCACTCTCAATAAACTTCTATCTATCACTACTGTCAATCTATCACTATCTCAATCAGCCATTCAGTCAGTCACTCAATCTATCAACTATCAGTCTATCAAGCTATTTATCTACCTACATCCTCACCTACATATCACAATCTCAATCAACCTCTCTATCTATCACTATTGTTTATCTATCCACTTACTCCTCGGGCCAAGTGTTCCCACGGGAGCCTGGCTGAGGGGCGTGTAAGAGGCCGCCGCGCCGCTCAGACTCCCCGGGCCGCCCCTACCCAGCGCGGCCTGCAGGGGGGCGGCCAATCAAGGGTCGGCGCTGGTGGTGGCAGTGGTTCACAGGCGCGGTGGGGCGTCCGACCACCAGGGGCGCCTCATCTCCACGCCAAGCACTCCTTGCCACACCCTCAGTCACTGCCATCATCCTCACCCTCACCCTTATCTTAAACTTCACCCTCAGCCTCTCAGCCTCACCCCTCACCCTTGTCTTCACCCTCAGCCTATGCATTCACCCTCACTCTCTGCCCTCACTCTCAACTTCACCTTCAGTCACTGAATTCGCACTCA